>NC_066890.1:53104170-53158668 GCF_022985175.1 Labeo rohita
AAGTGTATCTGAAATATTAGTTGGAGTAAAGTTTGGGTATTACCTAACAAATATCTCATTACAAACAAAATAAAATAAAAGTTTCATTTAAGATACTGCACAAATTTTACCCTGATAATTTGTAAACAGATTTATTGAAAATATAGATGTAAATTGTTCATTATGTACATTATACCCAGAAACAGTACCTCATATTTTCTGGCACTGTCAATACACAAAGAGGTTACAGTGGGAGGTTTCTGGATGTATAAATGACAAAGTGGTGTGTAACTTTCTTTTACTATACGAACATGTAATATGTGGCTCAGCCGTTGAAAATCACTTGATTAATTTACTTATTTACTTACTAATCGTTGCAAAATTCAGCAATTAGAAAACTTTTTTTTTCTGTGGCACTTAAGGAATTAGATATTTATAAGAGGACCATAAAGGAGATTACAAACAAAAAAAAAAAGCTATAAAATCGATGTATTTATTCGGTACATTTAAGTTATTGTGGATTAGGAAGTCCTTTCATTTGATTGTGTTATTCTATAAAAACATTTTGTGCATACCCTTGGCACTTAAGTTATGTATTTGTTGTTCAAGCATTATTTAAAAAAACTTAGCACACTAGCTAATTTTAGCCAAACTCAAACTACGTTTCAGTTGACAATGTGCGCATTATTTCTTCCTTTTCCTTCGTGTCAAACAAGTACAATTCGACCACATTAATAAAAAACTACAAAATGTACTTACCCACCAGTAGATTTTTAATAATTCGTAAAGCTTTGCAACACAACGACGCGCTCTCCTCCTGGTTATGGAACGACAACAACGTGTTAAAGTTTTCTCGCGAGATAATGTATTGTATTGCGAGCTAATCTATCCCATCGCGAGATAATCTATCCTATCGCGAGATGATCTATCCTATCGCGAGATTTGTTACAACATCTTGGCAGCACAGTTTTGGCAATCTACACCCAACTCAGACTTCAAATGGTGACTGGAGATATTTCTTTTATATGTATATGCATAAACTTAAAATAATAAAATCGTATTGCAATTTAAGGAAAACGGGCAGAATTATGACTAAAATTCAGTGGCTTTGTAATCACCTTAACCACACAGCACTTTGTGAATATTCATTAAACAAGATGTAAACAAGATGTAAATATAAATTAAATAAATTATTACAGTAATAATCAAGATGTAAGCACAATTTCTTTAGCATATTTCATACTGATTTCATACAGGGTCATGATTTACTATAAATGCACGTGTAAAGGACGTCACCTTGTGGACGTCCTCTCACAACTGGTTCACAACAGTGTATATACTGAACTACACGAAGCTAAAACTTAAAAGTAACAATTATACATGCAACCACAGAGAATTGTAGATATGTACAAACGTATCTGAATGCATTTTAGGAAGTATTCTGTGTTACATATTTGTACGGATTTATGCCGTCCTACCGCGACTATTTTTGGCCAGGGACACGACGTTGCCGTCGGACCAATGTTAGCTGGGCAGTTGTGAGAGGAGGTCCACAAGGTGACGTCCTTTACACGTGCATTTATAGTGCATCATGACCCTATATGAAATCAGTATGAAATATGCTAAAGCAATTGTGCTTACATCTTGATTATTACTGTAATAATTTATTTAAGTGCCCCAAGTAGTTTTAAGAGGTTGTGAATGGACGATCTCGTCTAGTCAAGCATTACCCATTAAAAATAAATAAATAAGTAAGTAAATAAATAAATAAAAACAGGAAATCGTAATGAAATACAAGTAATTTGTATTTACATCTTGTTTAATGAATATTCACAAAGTGATGTGTGGTTAAGTGATTGCAAAGCCACTAAATTTTAGTCATAATTCTGCCCGTTTCCCTCAAATTGCAATACGATTTTATTATTTTAAGTTTATGCATATACATATAAAACAAATATCTCCAGTCACCATTTGAAGTCTGAGTTGGGTGTAGATTGCCAAAACTGTGCTGCCAAGATGTTGTAACAAATCTCGCAATAGGATAGATCATCTCGCGATAGGATAGATTATCTCGCGATGGGATAGATTATCTCGCAATACAATACATTATCTCGCGAGAAAGCTTTAACACGTTTTTATCTTTCCATAACCATGAGGAGAGCTCGTCTATTTGTTGCAAAGCTTTACGATTTACTACAAAATCACTGGTGGGTAAGTACATTTTGTAGTTTTTTATTAATGTGGTCGAGTTGTACTTGTTTGACACGAAGGAAAAGAAAGAAATAATGTGCACATTGTCAAATGAAACGTAGTTTGAGTTTGGCTAAAATTAGCTAGTGTGCTAAAAGTATTTTTTTAAATAATGCTTGAACAACAAATACATAACTGAAGTGCCAAGGGTATGCACAGAATGTTTGTATAGAATAACACAATGAAATTAAAGGACTTCCTAATCCACAATAATTTTATATCTTTTTTTTTTTTGTTTGTTTGTAATCTCCTTTATGGTCCTCTTATAAATATCTAATTCCTTAAGTGCCACAGAAAAAAAAATAGTTTTCTAATTGCTGAATTTTGCAACGATTAGTAAGTAAACAAGTAAATTAATCAAGTGATTGATAATGTAAGCCTCATTTTTCGACGGCTGAGCCACATATTACATGTCCGTATAGTAAAAGAAAGTTACACACCACTTTGTCATTTATAAATCCAGAAACCTCCCACTGTAACCTCTTTGTATATTGACAGTGCCAGAAAATATGAGGTACCGTTTCTGGGTATAATGTACATAATGAACAATTTACATCTATATTTTCAACAAATCTGTTTACAAATGCTTATCAGGGTAAAATTTGTGCAGTATCTTAAATGAAAAGATATGTGTTAGGTAATACCCAAACTTTACTCCAACTAATATTTCAGATAAACTTAGGAGATAACACATTGCTAATTTCTTTTAATTTTCACAGTGTGGTAATGTGTATATAACTTTAAGGGATTGCAAAGCTCTTTATAAACATCTTCAAAATTACATAAAGTGGTCCTTTATTTCCATTGCTTTTATTTTTTCCAACAGTGGATGCACAACATGACACCATCAACGTCAACAACACTCGTGGACCCATGGACACATGTTGAGGTGTAAGTGCTAATGTTTAAAAAAAAATTAATGATCCGAATGTGTACAACCACGAAGTTGCTTTTTTGCCCTGTTACAGGGCAAGACAAACGCAGTCCTGTCAATTACAGAATAAATGTTAAAAGAACTCCATGTTTCCCTGAAATAACAGCTACAGCATCTAGAAAAATTTGAAGAATATGTTATGAATTTGAATGTCCAAGTGACACTTCTAAGATGTTGTAGTACTAATCAAAAGATTACATGGTTAATGACACTTTATTGACACTCCAAGGGTGCAATTCAGGTCACGACTCCATTGTCATTGTAAGTAGTACATCAGACCTTAAGTAAACTTTCAGATGATCGTTCCCCTCGTCACTGTAGAGAAAACAAACACTGGGCAGTAGAAACAGTTTCGGTAGGCAGTTTGCTCTGGCTCAGATTTGCTCTGTTAAAGTCTCTAACCACAATGTAAGATTAACATTAGAAGACATTTCAAAAGATTAACTTCTGTGAAATTTTTAAACACATTTGTATGTCTTTTATGCTTCATTAATTTACATTAGAGTGCGATTTGTCTTGCAGGGTCACATAACGAACAGCCATCTGTCAGGCCATGTGCCACAACCAAACAAGGTATTGCAATTTTTGTCATGTCATTCACATAAAGAGGATGTCCTTTTTAAAAAAAAAAAAAAAAAAAAAAAAAAAAAAATGTAACTGCGTTCAAATTCTTACTTTTCACACTTTTCTTTTTAATGTCTATATAGTATTGTCTCCAGTCCCAGATGCTTCATTGCCATCCCAGTCCCAGAGGACCCCCCCAGTGTATGTGAGAACTTTGCTGTCGCATCTTATTTTATACACATTATACCTTAATACCAACACAGCCTAATGTATAAATACATACATTTCTCTGAATCAGAATTCATACAGTTAAAAATATAGAGGCTACAATGTCTGTCATTGCTCAACAAGTACAGCCAGCTAATTTGACAGTAACTAATGCAGTAAAATTGCACAGCAGTCTTATTACTTTACCTTCACTTAAAGCCAACCCTGGTCATCGAGAGCCACTGCACTGCTTGTTTTCCAGCTGTCCCTGCCCTTCCAGCTTCTGACTGACAACACACCTGATCCATTACTAATCAGCAGTGAGTAAGGCATGGATAGTTGGTAAACAAGCAGGTCAGTGGCTCTTGTATTTTAACATTGCCATGATGCACACTACTGTTAATTTGTAATATTGACCATATGTTAAAATGTTCATGAAGTGAAGTAATAGTGAATCATTTTTTCTCATGTTCCTTGTCCGTTATTTATTTAAAAGACCACCTGTCTTTATCAGAAATGCCATGTTCAAGTTCACACAGTTGCACATCTACTTTATTTCAAGAGCACCATAGAGATATTGAAGAGGCAGTGGACTAATGCTGTTTTTTATGTACTCTAGCACACATCTAATGCAGAAAATCTTTTATAGACACAAGATTATTCTAGACTAAAATAACATATAATACTTAGTTTACTTGTTACTAATGCTTCTTTATTGAAATGGAAAAAGTCTTGTTCCATTGTATTTTAAATGTATTTGTATAACCTTAAAGGCATTTTCAAAATAAGTGCATGCCATTTAACTCAATTTTGCCATTTTGTTTCTTAAATATCTTAAAATATTCATGCTCTCTTCCCTCAGATGCTCTGAAGAGGTGGAGTCCAACTGCCACAGACTCCGAAATTGATGCATCAATGGCGGAACACCTAAAACACGCTCCAGGAAGAGCTGGGGGCGGTGGTTATAAGAAATAAGCGGTTTTGAGCGACATTTACATGTGTGTTTACATTAATCCAGTATTTTTGTTTTGTGCTTGTTTGATTTATAGCTGTTTAAAATTAATGCAAAACTATTTCAAAACTGTTTCAATTAAAAAATTGAGTACTGCCACAATAATAATGCTTCTGGAAGAGCAAGTGCTTGTGGAGCAACAAAATGATAGTAAACATTTTGGAATAATAAAAAATAAATAAAAGATTATAAATATACATATGTGTTCACTTTTATCCGTTACCTTGGTTATGTTCTTGTTTGAATAATGGCTACTTAAAATTAATGTCAAGCTTTTGAGAAAATTGGTGCATGCTTAGAATTAACTGCATTGTACTATTTCTATTTTCATGTTTAAATAGCAGTTGTTTAACAAATGAAAGAGCTTGGAAAAAATGTAATGCACAAAATATGTTGTAGTAAATTAGAACGGTCTAATTCTTGCTTAAGTCCACAAAATATTTTATTGTTTGTAATGTACACATGATTAAAACGTTTTGTAGACGTTCAGGTCTGACTGGACCGACTTTGGACTATTTTTGAACTTGTAGTAAGTTAAGGTTTCTAAACATCGCGACATAACTGATTGCCTTTTCAAGATGTTACAGAATGGGTGTTTGACTATTTTATATACTCACTAAAAAATGTTGGGTTAAAAATAACCCAACTAGTAACCCAACTATGGGTTGGTATAGCACCTTCCCATCTATGGGTTATTTTAACCCAATGAATTGGGTTAAAATCCAGTTGGGTTAAAAGTAACCCAACAGTTGAGTTAATTATTTAGATTCATTTATATCAGTTTTTATTTATTTATTTATTTATTTATTTTAATAAAAATACACTATAACACTACTTTGTTTTCAAATAAATATTTTGTTTATTTAAATATGCAAATATTTTTTTTACAAATATATTTTTAAATGTAAAACAGTCATACTGCAAATGTTTACAAAATAAGTGTACAAGAATGTGAAAATATAATACATTCAAAACACAAATATGCACACACAACTGACATATTTTCAAGATGTACACTGAATTCAAAACCAACAAATGTGACTCTGGTCCACAAAACCCGTCATAAGGGTCGAGTTTTTTGTATTTAAATGTAAACATCATCTGAAAGCTCAATAAATAAGCTTTCTATTAATATGTGGTTTGATAGGATAGAACAACTATTTGAAAATCTGGAATCTGAGGGTGCAAAAAAATCTAAATATTGAGAAAATTGTCTTTAAAGTTGTCCAAATGAAGTTATTAGCAATACATTACTAATAAGAAATTCAGTTTCGATATACTTATGGTAGGAGATTTACAAAATATCTTCATGGAACATGATCTTTACTTAATATTCTAATGATTTTTGGCATGAAAGAAAATTTGATAATTTTGACCCATACAATGCAATTTTGGCTATTTCTACAAATGTACCCATGATACTTATGACCGGTTTTGTTGTCCAGGGTCATAAATGTGTATCAATTCATATTTATTTATATCAACACATACACAAATGTGCACAAATAAAACAAACATAATATACAAACCTTTATCAATAAAACAAAAATAAAAAATCATAAACACAAGTAATAATAATAATAATAATAATAAAACAAAGTAAATCTGCTGGCTGCTGGACTTGCTGATAATCAGCAACATAAAAAGTTTTACAGATCAATAGATACAAAGTTTCTAAGGAAGAGGTAATGTGTTGAAAGAACTCCTGGAACATTAAAGACTGTGTGCTGCAAATGGGTGCAGAGGAGCTTTGGGGGGACATGTAGAAATGTCTGAAACACAGATCCACTGCTTGTAGTAAGGTCTTCTGTTCCACTACTTCACTGTTGAAAATGCTAAAACTTGGGAGGAGTTCTTGGAGTTCAGAAATGCTGGTGTCATCCGGTCGCATAAAACTTCCTTCATTGACTCCTTCCTCTGTGATAAGATGAAGCAGAAGAAGAAACATTTTACAGATAAACTAGAAACATTTTTTCATAATTGTTGGAAAACCTACACTACTAATCAGAAGTTTTTGAACAGTAAGATTTTTAAAGTTTTTTAAAGAATTATTTTCTACTCACTAAGCCTGCATTTATTTTATCCAAAATACAGTAAAAGCAGTAATATTGTGAAATATTTTTACTATTTTAAATAACTGCTTTCTATTTTAAAAGCTTTGAAAAGACTGGACAATTACATTTTAAAATATATTCAAATAGAAAGCAGTTATTTTAAATGCTGTATTTTGGATCAAATAAATGCAGGCTTAGACAGAAGGGAATTCTTTAAAAACATTAAAAATCTTGCTGTCCAAAAACTTTTGACTGGTAATGTATATGGATCACTAATATAAATAGTTTACTTACCTTGAAATATTTCAGTTAATTGGCATGTGGATGTTTAATGTATGAGATTCCAGTGTTGTAGTTTTCCCTTCACTGAAGAACCCAATGTCTAAAAATAAGTATAAACACATTTAGTACACATTTAAAAAAAACATGCAAATCTGTCATAGCTTTATATGAGAAATGGCTGTAAGTAGAGGCGATTCTAATATATGCATAACAATATTCAACATAAATAAACCATAAAAACACATTTAGTGTTATTCCAATTAGTGCTCGCTTTCAAACAACTGACGCTTGCCCTGTTTTGACCAGCAGGCGTCGCCGTTGTGTCACGAACGATTGGAAGCAGTGAATCATTTTGCGAAGCGATTCGTTTAATTGATTCGAAACTTTGAAAAGCTTCGTTTCTCCCATCACGTCTTTCTTTTGGGAAAATGTGATTATTTTTAGACTTTTCTAACAGAGAATTCGCCGAATTTGAGCGCATCTCTCTGAGCTGCCGCTGAGCGAATCTTACATACTGGACCGAAGTTGAATGATCCGTGCGGCGCGGTTCAAATCAACACCAATGTCTCATTTAGCATTAGCCATTTCCTATATATAACGTTAAATGTGATAATCATTAGTGCGACCAAACAAACTGTAGTCAGAAACCGTACGTCTAGAACCCTTCATCACCTGTAAAATAATACTAAACCTGTAGTAATGGTAGACGGTGATTTCAGTAACATAAGTAGTCCTATATACATTTCACCATACATTATTAACTTTAGGTTACTGTAATACATCTCTAAACAGTTTTACAACTTTCTGCTAATTTTAATTTACTTTATTACTGCTAGCGGCCTAACTGGGACAGCTAAGGTAACGTTAATGTGAAGTTATTCGTTTACAATGGAGCTCATTCTCCGCAGTAACGTTACAATACACTGACTAAAGGAAACTACAACTTCGTTAAAAAACAAACATACAACAACAAAAGTTCAATTTTGAAGTGGATTTCACGTTCTTCTTATAAGTATAATGTTATAAGAGTTATCAAAACCCTGTTACTCACCTCATACTGATGCAGCAGCAGCTTCTTCTGTCGTCAGTCACCGTCGTCCGTTAAAATTTGAACTGTCGCCGCGGGAACCAATTAAACCCAACGCTGGGTTATTATTAAAAACAACCCAACGATGTTTAAAAAATAACCCAACGTTTTAGAAAATAACCCAACATAGTGACCCAATATGTGTAACCCATCTATTGGGTTAAAAAAATAACCCATCTATTTTTACTGTGTACAGGCTTATATACTAAAATTATATTAACACATTAAATTAACACATAGTATAGAGATACAAAAGAAGACACATTTAGACGTCCAGGGACGCACAGAAAAAGACGTGCAGTTCACGTCCAGATAACGTCAAAGACGTCGGTTCAACTTTCATTTTGGAACTATTTTTCAACCATGACTGGACGTGTCGGAGGGACGTCTTTTCAACGGTCCTTACACGTCCAAATGTTTGCTGGGTACAGTTTTCACATTTTTCGTTATTTCTTTTGCCCATTAAAAACAAGCTGCTATTCAGGCCTGTGTGATGTACTCCAAATCTTGTTATTAAAATTTCTCCTCTCCTGTTTTTTTCCTTTATAATTTGTAATGCTAACTGACTTTTGTACTTACTATAATATCCTCTTCCTTTCTTGTCTTCCTCCCACCATCTCTGCCATAATTTAGTACCTTCCTTCTGGATTGTTCCTTTTCTCTCACCATTTTCCAAGAGGTACTGGAACTGATATTTCTTTTTGCAGTGCCTCTTTTGCTAATTTGTCTGCACTTTCATTCCCTTTCACTCTTTTGTGTGCTGACACCCAACAAAACTGAACATATATGCCAGCCCTATGTAATCTTAACAAACTGTGATAGAGTTCTATCAGAAGATCTTCTTTGACCGATGTCATTGACCGTATGCTTTTTACAGCTAAGGCATCTGTGCATATTAACACCCTATCAGGTCTGACCTCTTCAACCACTGTAACACAGTGATGACTGCCACAATTTCTGCTGTATATTGTTGTGGCAAAATAAAAATGACTCTCACCAGAATAAGAGACAAACTCAGTCCATTGTCTTTCACTAGTTTATTCTTTGCAAAGAAGGTCAGACAGTCATACAGAAACACAGGTTACTGCAGAGTGTGACCAAGAAGGGAGGCTCACTTCAACTTATATCTCTTCCCCAGCCTTCAAGGTTACATCTCCTAACTGGTAATTTTTTTTCACACATGGTAAGAAACAGATAAAAACATTTTGCTATGCCACACTCCCAAGAATCAAATCTTTGTATTTTAGGGCCCCTTGTCATCCATACGTCTTATGGACCCCCCCTAAACCATCTCTCATGCCTCCTCACAGCTGGTTCAATAAAGCAGACACTTACATAATGTTTCATAAGCATATGCAATAAGTAAAATAAATTTTTCTTCCACAACATACAGATAACTGATCTAACTATCTTTTGAAAATATTAATTCAATACATATACATAATGCTCTATACTGTAATCTATTTTTTTTCAATAATATGCATATACACCTACACTGTTAAAAATAAATGTAATTTTACATGTAAATTTCTGTATTTTTTCACAGTATTTTACCTTTTTTTCATTATACGATGAAATACCTGTTGTTTTACAGATATTTTCTGTATTTTAAATTTCCACCATTAAATTTACAGATAATTGTTTGTATTTTGATATTACATACATTTTCTGTTTTTTTAAAAGGAAATTTTCTGTATTTTTACAGAGTAATGTGTAATTTAACATAACATGTCATGTAATAATTACAGATTATTTCTGTAAAAATAAGAAAAAATTGAACCACATTATCATTTAGTCAAAGTGTTTTTATTACCATTTAAGTTTGTTAATTATGTGAAGGTTAATGTGAGGTTTTAAGGTCAAATAATAGTATTTGTACATACAGTAGCCTACATGTACTGTTAATTGTTTTAAAATACTTTTACTACTCTTTTAACCTTGTCTTGCAAATATCCTCATTTTAATCAAATTTGGTGTTGTTTTCTGTCATGGTAGCTTTAAAGAGTGTGTGTACCTGTACGCGCGCGCCCGCGCACAATCCGCTCATGAACGCAGATTCAAATTTGCCGCTAGTTTAGCTCCGCCCACGACGGTTGGCTGAGTTGTTTCTGTATTGGACAGCGAGGATGGAACGGCGCGGGGGAATGATTTGAATTTATTTCAGTCCATCCATTCGGAAATGTGTGAGAAAATAACGCGCTCTTTCTTCAGTGAACCTGTTTCACCAACTACAACAAATTCGGACAATACTACAGCAGACATCATGCCAACCACTGAGGTAAGTTATTCATACAACATGCAAACGATATTTTTATAGTGTAGCTGCGCATTTGTGTTATTTAGTTTTGAAGCTAACGTTAGCATTTCTAAACAAGTTTTAGTAAACTTGTTATTCGTGTCAAAATCCATTCGAGTGTATATAACGTTAAAGTCTTTGCTTATCCAGTTTTTCAAACTCTTAAAACGTGGGACATTTTGAAAAGCTGAGCTTGGCTAACGTTACCTAAGTTATATCAAAAACGTTTTTAGAGCGAATTCAGTAGGCTGTTCACTTTATTGATTATGAATATGAACGCAGCATGATAACGTTAAATCGCGAGGTAGGCGCTTTCCCCCTTTTATATTCTCCTGTACATATATATTTTTTAAAAGTACTCAGAATTTGGTCCTCCATTGTCAGTAATGTCTTAAGTGTTTTGTAATGGATTTCTATGGGAAAACGCTCAATCTTACTTGCAATTAAAAAGCGTTGCATTCACATTCTGGGCGCATTTGCTCGCCTACATCTATATTATGCACGTGTAAGTACATATTTTTGTCTTATAAGTAATAATTGTTATAATCTTTGTGTTCTGATTAGGAATGAAACGCACATCTTGAGTCCTGAGGCTGAGTAAACTGTCATTACATATGGGATCGTTGATTATGAAAACTGCATCCATCCTGGACAGTTACACTGCTACTGTAGGCAGTAATATGATGCAGCTAAGTCAAAGTAAGTAATACAAGTTTACTTTATATAAATTGAGCTAAAGTCACATGGTGGACCAAAACATCACGGTTAACCTTTCCTGCTCAGTTTCCAGATCATTGTCTCAGTATAGGCTGTAATGTCTGAATGAAATACAAAGTATTAAATTATTATTTTTTGTTTCAGGTTGCGTGGAAAGACTGTGGAGATCTACAGCAGATAAGCATGGCAATTCAGGTGTGGAACTTTGGTTATTATTGATACTATTATTATTATTATTATTATTATTGCCTCAACTATTGAGTATCAATGTCTTGTTGTTTGAAGTATTAAATGTCAGAATGCTTTATGTGCCCAAATCAAGTGCTGGTCACTGGCTGTGGCAAGGCATGAAGGGCTTTAAAATGCAGGAACCAGTATTGAAATCAAAGTATTGTTATTGATATTGAACATTTTTGAATGTTTACATTAATTTTTGGATTAACTAGGACCATTAAAACATGTCATTTGGGCCTAGAGTTTAAAATAATTGGGTCTGTCATTCAGAAACATGGCTTTTCATATTACTGCTATTGTAGTGACACACATCTCTCCCTTTCATTCCAGCTGGATTTTCTGACAGTTACTGCTCCCATCTCTGAACAGAAATGCCTTGCTGAATGTTGAATGACCATCAACTCAACCTTGCCAAGACAGAACTGCTCATGTTTTCAGCCAGCCCAACCTTGGTGTTACAGTGGACACATATGAACTTCAGTGACCACATTGCAGTGGCCCGATCCTGCAGATTTGCCCTTATGGGGCATGCAACAGAACTGTTTGTCCAAGCTCTTATTTTCTCTAAACAGGACTACTATACTTCTCTCTTAAGGCGGGCGTACACGGTGCGATTTTTGAGGTCGTACGAGCTCGCATGCGATTTTTTTTTTTTGGTTATCGGAGGAAATCGTCTCTTCTCGTATGGTCGGGGCTCGTATGGTGTGTGAGAAATTACGAGACGAGCAGAGTGCCTTACGAGCACTTCACGACCTCACGATCATTTTTAAACATGTCAAAAAACTTCGGGAGCTGTCGGATTGAAAGTGTGACGTGTGTGCTGTTGCACGAGCTGATTGGTGAGGAAACTGGAAATTTAGCTACAGTGGTGGCCAACTAGCCCCCTCGACGTGCATAATACTACCTTAAAACATACATTACAATACTGTACAGTGCTGTAGCATTGCAGTTCCAATGTCTTTAATGCATATGCTTGTTAGCACTGCTGTAGAGGTGAAGTTTTGTCAAGTTTGCAACCAGTGTACACACGCAAGGGTGATCAGACGGTTCCTGCATGTGTAGCAAAGAGTCACGGCTCATATTTTTTATATGCAGTTATGAGATAGACAGAGAGCAGTTTAATTTAACAGTACATACACAGTATATTATACACAGCCTTTCTCTCAGATTTCATGGGCAAACAATCTGATCACCCTAAATATACAGAGACACACTGCATGATTTAACATTTTACCGGTAAATTTTACCGAAAAGGATCTCTTCCTCGGAGTCCATGTTTTTGGCGCGGAACTTCGTGAATGTGATTGCCTCGGAAATCGGCAGGTTTTAAAATCGTGCCGTGTACCACTGCGTCCGTTAACAAAGTCACTCGTGACGTGTGCGTGGCCATACGGTCTTCCGACTGTCCGAAATCGCACCGTGTACGGCCGCCCTTAGTAGACCTTCCAGCAAGTCCTACCAAGCCTCTGCAACTAATCCAGCATATGGCACTGAGAGTGGTCTTTAATGAGTTGAAGAGAGTGACGTCACACAAATCATCACTTTGCACTGGTTGCCAGTAGCCATTCACATCACATCACAAAGAGGTACAAATTCACTTTCACAGACCTTTACTTTGACTGTTTGTCGCTGTTGTAATAAACTGCCTAACTCCTAACTAAAAAAAATTTTTTTTTTTTGTTTTTCATGAACACTTGACCAATTAAAGGGATAGTTCACCCAAAAATCAAAATGAGCCTATGATTTACTCACCCTCAATCCATTGTATGTGTACATGACTTTCTTCTTTCAGACAAACACAATCGGAGTTATATCAATAAACATCCTGGCTCTTTTAGGCTTTAAATTGGCAGTGAATGTCTGCTATGAGTTTAAAGCTCAAAGTTTTGAAGCGAAGCATATTTTACACCTTATAAAGTAAAATAACTAATGTTCAGGTCAAACAGCCATACAGAGTCAACTTAAACATAACTTGCATGATGTAGGATTGTAGCTTAGCATGTCATGTCATAGCATTTTGCCGGAAGCAAGGTTTTTTTTTTTTTTTTTTTTTTAACTTTAAAAAGTGTAAAATGTGCTTCGCTTCAGAAGGCCTTTATTAACCCCCCTGGAACTATGTAGAGTACATTTATGAAGGATGGATGCACTTTTGAGTTTCAAACTCATGGCAGCCATTTACTGTCATTATAAAGCCTGGAAGAGCCTGGGTGTTTATTGATATAACTCTGATTGTGTTTGTCTGAAAGAAGAAAGTCATATACACAGAAACTATCCCTTTAATACTAACGCTTTCTGTTTATTAAAAAACTGCTATGTCTACTGTGTTAGACTAACTGGGATATTGTATGTTGCTTTGGATAAAATGTCATTGTAAATGTATACAGGTATACAGCAGTTGTCTCCTGTATGTAGGTATTTTTGCATGTTCTAAATTATGTACTAAACGTGTTTCCTATAATTTTATTATTCATTTAACTTGACATACAATGCTTCTGTAAAATGACTAATACTGTGACTGTAGAATATGTTGTTAATTTTACAGAAATTGGCTGAAAATGTTGCTGTTGTTTTTATGTATTAAGTACTGTACTGTCCAAACATTTTAAACCAATATTTCTGGAAAATGAATGATTAAAATGTATATCTACAGACATTGTCTTTGTATTATGAATTTACAAAATTTTTATGCAACATTTCTTGATTATTGTAGTTAATATCTGTATTTTAACAAAATTATTCCAGGTAGACATAAAATAGCTTCTAAATACCTTTTAATTTTTCTGTAAAAAGAAGGATTAATCCTTTAAAAAATATGTGTTTACTGCATTTTTATAAATTATTTCTTAGTTATTGTACATGGGAAAAACGGTAGTTTAAAAGTAAATTACTGTAGATGGACAGATCAGTTCTATAAAATAACTAATTAAAACCTTAAGTTTATGGCAATTAACCTGAAAGTTGACTGTTTTTCTATGTAATTTAACATAATTTTTGTATATTATCAACGATAATATACTGTAATTTAATGAGTTTTGACCATAAAGTTTGTTCTGTATTTTTACAGTTTTTGCTTGTAATTTTGAGAAATGGTGATTTCCTGTAATTTAACGGAATATCTCTGGAATCCCTGCTGCCAGTCTTTTTGCCGTTTTTTTACAGGATTTTTTTTTACAGTGTAGAAATGACATCTTATGATAGTAATGAATACATATACACTTGTGAATAACTTGTATATACATATAAACTTAACGCATGCATACGCTAATAGACACTCGCTTATATGTATAAGCTTGATCCATGCATATACACCTACAACAACACGCACATATACATATAAACTCTCTGCATGCAGACACACCTGTACATACTCGCATATACATATAAACTTGATCCATGCATATACACCAATAAACCCTTGCACATACATATAAACTCGTTGCGCGCATATACAGTCATGTGAAAAATGCTCCACTCGTGTACCGCTTATGCTCAACGGAAATACAAAGACCGCTCAAATAACGCGCCGACATACAATGTCTGAGTATACTTGTTCCTGTTTGCAATAGCGTCACATACTGTGCTGTAACATGCTGTAGTACTGCTGTACTGAACAACGCTGGTAAAATGCAAGCAAAATGACGCTACCCTCTCGTGACAGTATGCTCTGCTCACATGCTCTGATAATAATAGCTTTGTAGGACTATACATTATTTTGATAATTAGTCAAAAAAGTTATATCTAAATTTTGTTTCATAGAATTGAATAAAATAATATAATGATATTTAATGTTCATATATTTTCTGTCCAATGTTAATGTTACTTTCAATAAACTTTTTTTTTTTTTTTTTTTTTTGATTCAGTATCATTAATATTATTGAGTTAAATTAAAAAGTCTTACAAAATGACTATATTAATTAATGTAATAATAAATAATTATTACAAAGCAGTTTCAGTTTCAGCCAAGAATTTTCATTTCGGTACATCCCTAGATTTTTATGTAAAAAAAAAAATAATAATAATAAGTGCCAGGTAAACGTAAAGTAGATGATGAATCTGCTTCAAAGATCACAAGAGAAGAAAGAGAAAATCTGTTTAAAAAAAACAATGAATGCTGTTACATAGTACAAAAAAAAAAAATAGTACATAGTAAAGCTGCATGCTTACTTTTACTTTTTTTTCAGTAAGTTGTCACACACTGAATTTTAATTATTATGTTTCAAATAAATCCTTATGAAGTTGTGTTTATGTTTTTGTGTAAATGCGGGGGTGGTGCTTGAATTTTTTTTTATTCTGCAAAAGGGGGGCCCGGCAGAAAAAGTTTGGGAACCACTGAGTTAATCAAAGGTATTTGATTAGCAGTGCTTGACTGTTTATTTACCCTCTTAATTCCAATGTAAACAGTAAGGGTGTCCTAACTTTGTCACACGTGGATTTTCCATTTTGGTTTATTTTTGTTCAGTAAATAATGACACAGTGCAATTGGTCATGTTTTGTTGTTCATCTGAGGTTTTATTTTCAAAATTTTAAGACCAGCCAAAGACTAAGACTTTAAGACTTTAATGATGTCCTGATACGGAAAAGCATGGAATTCAAAAGAGTGTCCTAACTTTTTCACATGCCTGTACACCCATAAAACACTCACGCAAACATACAAAATAAATTTCAGGTAAGACGCTTGAGTTGAGTATATACATATATGCAAGTGATTTCATATGTGGATGTGCGTGAACTTTTCAGTGCAAACGGAAGGCATTTAAATTTGAATATTCAGTGTTTTTTGTCGCAAACGACCCGAGTTCGCGTCCACCTATTGCCGAAATCGTTCTTCTGCCTTTTCACATCTCATTTTACATCGGAAAGGCATTTGTTTTCAATAAACATAAAATGAAGGAACTAATCTAAATGTTAGAATACAGTATCGAGCAGGATTAGGTGTATCTGAGCAGCAGATACACTCAGATGCTTTATTTACTTTGCTGTGTTACAGAAGTGCATTCGTCATGTGGAATGGATTTGACTAATGGCGCTCTAAAAAGTGCGCAGACATATTCGCCGAATTAGAGACGGTAAAAGTGGGTGGGTCCGATATCGTTGGTCTTTAAAAGTGGGTGGGTCCTGTCCCACCCACATTCAATGGTTCCGACGCCCATGAGTAAAAGACAACAACACTCAAGCACCATAAAAAGTTTTGCTACAAACTCAACTGACTGGCTTTATTCTCTCCTGTATGATTTCATAAGTCTATATAAGTATATATATCCATAAGTATATATATATATATATATATATATATATATATATATATAAACAGTCCTTTCTTAATCGTATTAAGTGCGAACAATAAATGCAGCCATAGTAGGCTACTCTCTCAGTATTCAAAGTGCAAACAGAGACTACACTTTTCAAACATGATAGAGAGCTATAGACAACTACACAACCTATTATAGCCTACATACTAATAACATCCTAGATATGTTTTGTTGCCTAATTTGCACGCATTGGGGAGTCGCGCTCTAAACGCGGGGTATTAAAATTGGTTTTGAAGGCGCGTGCGCGTTTTACTTTCGGTTTTGTTTGAACGATCGCGCGAACTCTCGGCCGTGCTGAACGGGATTTTGAAAAGTGCCCAGTGGAAATTCGCCCCTGGTACATCGTATGCTATATTAAAGGTCTTTTTAAAACACTATTTTAATGCATTAAGTCACGTTAAGCGTTTTAAAATGCCCCGGCATCTGGAGATTCCGCCGGAAGTGCCGCTGCTTCCGTTTGCACTGAAAAGTTCACGCACATCCACATATGAAATCACTTGCATATATGTATATACACAACTCAAGCATGCGTCTTACCTGAAATGTATTTTGTATGTTTGCGTGTTTTATGGGTGTATATGCGCGCAACGAGTTTATATGTATGTGCGAGTGTTTTTAGGTGTATATGCATGGATCAAGTTTATATGTATGTGCGAGTATGTACAGGTGTGTCTGCATGCAGCGAGTTTATATGTATATGTGCGTGTTGTTGTAGGTGTATATGCATGGATCAAGTTTATATGTATAAGCGAGAGTTTTTTAGCATATGCATGCGTTAAGTTTATATGTATATACAAGTTATTCACAAGTGTATATGTATTCATTACTAATAAAATATGTATTGGTATGGATTTCATATTAGTGTGCACGTGTATTTCATATGTATATTTTGAACATCCACCAGTATACATGTATATGCAAGTAATTTCTTGGTGTATATGCACGTGTTTTATGTATGTATTGATAAGCGAAGTTTGATTTAAATCCTACGTGGCGCCTCATAGTCTTTAGCTCTTGTATGGTTTCAAAACATACCCATGACCCATTCTTTAGTTCTCATGTTGCATTTGCCTTCCTGACTTCAGTTCACTCAAAGGATTTCACACAAGTCAGAGCCTGTTCGTGCAGGTTATTTGGCCAGTGTTAGAGATATGGAATCGTTTTTGTTTTTTGAGTTTTTGTGTGGCTATCATTACACTGAAGAGTGGAGCTCTTTTTATCTTACCAATTATCTTACCAATGCATGTGTGTTTCTTTTGTAGAGTGGTGGATCATGTAACATAACAACAAAAGTCATATCCTCTTCACAAATCCGAACTGTTAGAGCAATAATTATATCCTTTTTTACAACATATTTTATTAGAGCTTAATGCAAAAAAGAAATAAAATAAAATAAATAAATAAATACAATAATAATTAATAATTATTATTATTATTATTAATAATAATAATAATAATAATAATATGTAGTTTTAAACACATTACCAAATATAATGTGATATTTAAACTTCTGTCAAATTACTTTTGGTAAAGAGTTTTTATTTATTTTTTTTATTTTTTTTTTTTTCCAAAAAACTATACACATTATTTTGTGTTTAAATTATTTGTTTTAATGCTTTTAATTATTTAAAAGGAGTAGGTAATACTTGCCTTCTTGATAACCTTTTCTGTGTTTCCAGCAAACACAGCGCCTCACGACTGTAGCTTACAATCAACAGAGATCCAACAGCAGCACTATAGATCAGCACTATCAGATAGACTGAGCCTTTTAGAGGACCTGAAGAAGAGTGTGGTGTGGTGATGAAGAAAGACATTAATGTAAGTGAATGTGAACATAAAAGCTATACAACAAAATACAAAATACCACAAAAATACCAGCACTGCTGTTCCTAAATGTGTGACAGAGTTTGCTGATGTCCAGATGTTGATCACACAGCTGTAGATGTTTTTATCCTGATATTCCACCTCCAGAGGTAGAGAGAGACTGATGCTGAGATCAGACACACTGATGCTGGACAATAAACTGTTTCCTTTGTACCAGGAGAGACTCACATCACTCACATTCACCACTGAACACACCAGTGCACAACATGATGATGGTGATGAACATTGTGAAGAGTTACTGCTGATGACAGGAACAGGCAGACAAACTGGAAAATGAGACAATAAACAAATCTGGGTAAATCTAATCATCAGTCTTATTCTCAAACTAATAATTAAACTATAAAATGGTTTCAGTAAAAGTTTAGCTCAACAGCATTTGAGAAATAATGTTGATATTTACATTCATAATTTTTATATTTTAAATTTCTCTTTTATTTCTTTCTTTTCTTTGACAGTTTGTGTGTGTGTGTGTGTGTGTGTGTGTGTGTGTGTGTGTGTGTGTGTGTGTGGTGTAAATCAAAATTATGCCATGAATGCTGTCACATATGTAATAATGTCTAAACAATGAAGAATAGAGAACAATGACAAGACAAATAAACTCTACTCACCATAGAAAAACTGAACGTTTTTGTTGACCATTTCTCTCCTCTAATCTTTACTTCATAGAGTCCAGCAAGTTGTGATGGTCAGAGATCCAGTTTGATCATCCAGTTTCAGTCTGTCTCTAAATCTCCTGTCAAGGAAGATTTGGTTCTTTCTGTTCGTTTTAGTTATTTGAGAGTTTCTCCTAGCTATTTGAGAAACTCCCAATTTTTTACAATACAGTTAAGATAGTAATACAGAAGTAGTGGTAAAATCAATTGTCAGTCAATCTATAGTAATAAAAAAATGTCTCTCTTTTACAGATCCGGGTTCTTACAGTTACAACATTAAAACCACCTGCCTAATGTTGTGTAGATTCCGCTGAAAAATGCAGCATTTCTAGCTCCACCCGTAACGTCCAAGTTTCACTATACCTCGGCGTCGAACGTAACACGCAAAACCGAATGAAGTTATGTTGTTTTTTAGCCAAGCTCTCGGTTATTTTGCGTCTAAATATTATCACTATCAGAATGTTTCTGTTTTGCTAATGTTGTGTCTGTTCTTCGTGCCTGGTAAGTCATTTGCTACAATCTCTCTTATTAGAGGTACTGGACTGACAATGTTCATTTTAGTTACAAATTTTAATATACAATATGTAAAAAATTATGTTATTGTTGAAAAAAAAAAAAAAGAATTCTAAACATAAGAGATTGTCATCTGATCAAGCTTAAGTGTTTGTGAGATATCGTTAACTTGTAGAGCCTCATCAATACAAGGAAGATACAAGTGTAATAAAAGGGTTTTTTATAAACAAAAAAGATATACAAAAGTAACTAACTACTACATGAATACCATGAATAAGAAATTAAAGTGCATACGACTGATATTATGAAAATGATTGAGTTCAGTATTGTAGCAGCTGCATATTTTCATATGGAAATATAAACAATTCCGCATGTAACGTGATGTCCGCCTCCTGCATAACTTCCTTGTTTTGCCTTTCTGACGAGTTTCTTTGCCTCCAGGACTTTTTTCACCTTTCTGATTCAGTGTTGTCCTTATCTGATGTTGTTTTAGGGTTATTTGCATAACTTTGTTTCTTTTCCTTTTTTCCTGTGCATAATTCACTTTTCAAACCAAATCCACATTAACTCAGACATTGTGCTAAACAAATAGCGCCCATGAACTCTTAACTTTAATTTGTTTGTAAAGTATGCAGGTATGCCTGTGAAGATCTGTTTTTCTAACTTGTTATTCCTGTGTTGATGGAATTTACAATCTTTCACAGAATAATAATAAAGGTGAATTGAATTAAAACAAATGATCAATGTGCTGTAGAAATGATAAATAATTTAGTTTATGGAAACTAAATTAGCTCCTACTTCGGAGTAGGGTCTAAACAATTCTATAGGAACTATCAGTGATCTAGGTGTATGCTGGGTATGCAGGGCCAGAAAGCTCTCGGATTTAATCAAGATGAACGAAGATGATGAACAAAGGTCTTATGGATCTAGAACAACATGAGTTGTTAATGAAAAAAAAAATCAGTTTTCGGTGAAAAATTAAGTGTCCAATAAGTGTTCATTTCTTCTTCAGGTGCATCTGACATTGAGGCAGGTGGACAGTCAGTGTTTGTGATGGAGAGAGATTCAGTCACTCTACACACTGATGTTACAATAAACCAACAAGACAGAATTAAATGGTATTTTAATGACACTCGCATTGCTCAAATCAAAGGAGATTTTAGTTATATGTGTACAGATAAACAGTGTGCTGGGAGATTTAGAGGCAGACTGCAGCTGGATCATCAGACTGGAGCTCTGACCATCATGAACTTCAGAACTACAGACTCTGGAGTTTACAAACTACAGATCATCAGCAGAAGAATCAGTCAAAAGACATTTAATATTTCTGTTCAAGGTGAGTCATTTAACATTTAAAATCAGGTTAAATATGTTTAAACCACATCATTTGCACATTTCTGTTTTTGTTCTATAGTTTTTCGTTTTTTGTTCTACACAAAGATCCTATCATCTGTATAACTGTTAATTTGTGTTTCAGCTGCGTCTGGTGCAGAGACAGATAAAACAAATACCAAGTCAGTGAAGGAGGGAGAATCTGTCACTTTAGATCCTGGCATAATAAAAAACCCAAATGATTTATTGACATGGGATTTTAATAACATTCTCATCGCTGAAATCAATGGAGGTCTCGGTGATATCTGTACAGATGATCAGTGTAAAGAGAGATTCAGAAACAGACTAAAGGTGAATCATCAGACTGGATCTCTGATCATCACTAACATCAGGACCACAGACTCTGGACTCTATAAACTACAGATCAACAGCAGCATCCGCCATCATCAAGGCATCAGCAACATTAGCATTAGGAGATTCAGCATTAGGAAGTTCAGCATTACTGTCACTGGTGAGTGTTATTTAGTCATTAGTGCACTTTTAGAATGCTTTTTTAGAATGATAAATTAATATTCCACCCCTTTAAAGGGGTAATAATAGACATATTTATCAAGGATCTAAAGATCAATGAAAATATGCAATAGTCACTACGTGAATGCATGTGAATATTATGTTATGAATTCATTCAAATAGTAATATTCATTAATGCTTCTAGTGTTTTAGACATTTTAGGCCTTTACCCACCTTACTCTTCAATGCAGAAATAAGCCTATGGGTGAGACTTCATTAGCCGCTATAGGGAAACAACAAGAAGAATAACAGCATACAGTAAATGGTAAAAAATGCTGTTTGCAAATGTTCATTTGAACTACAGTTTCGGGAAACAGAATCTTTGAACTATGGTGGTAACGACGGAACTTGCGACCATAGTTGGCTAACGATGCTTTTGGAAAACACACCCCTGTTCTGTTCAGTTCCTTGGCCGGTTGTTTATAACATTGTGCATGCTCCTATCTGTTAAAGATTATTCATGGGATTTCTCCTGCTTTGTGCACTTTGTATCTGCACAGCTCATAGCAGCTATGATGAAAAGAAACAAGTGAGTGATTTTTATGTATGCATTGCATGCATTCTTTAGATCATACTTGTCCATTCAGAGTCTCACGCTGGCCATGTACACAGATCTCACAGTCACAAACTTGCCAGTATTGGTCATTAGAGATAACCAGGCTCAGCCTGTTTAGACTGGTTGAGCAACATTCTGTTGTTCTAAATAGAAATTCCCCTTTTATCTTTTACAGTCTAAGTTCACATAACTAATGCCTCTAAATTCTCAGTTGGCATATCTCCATCTAAAGCTTTCGTCTAAACTAGTCACAGATTTGTGGTGACATACAGAGAGTGAAGGGGAGCAAATGCTGAGGAAACAATCTCAGTGTGACTGAGTCGCGGATGAGAAAACACATTTTTCAATAGAGAGTTCTGGAAGAGTCCTTTGTTCTTTCAGAGAACAGCCCTCTCTGGGTCCCAGTGGCGGTTCTACACTGAATTGCTCCCCGGGCGAGACCGTTCGCCCATGCCTAAAACCGCCACTGCTGGGTCCACATATACCAGTTTTACACATGTTAAGAAGAAAAGACAACAATATACAGGATGTGGTTTGTAAGATATGCATTAAAGGGAAAATTGAAACTGGAGAGGCATGAATGAATGAAACGCATTTGGCCATGGTTCAGTCCCAGATAATAATCTGACTTTTTTATTATTTCATTGGAAACAATTTAAAATATTCCGTAATTTTCGCCCATAAAGGTAAGAGTAATACATCATTCAGAACTGTAAAGGGTCTACTTATTTGGGTGCACTCACAATATCAACAAAACGTTGCAAACAGTGCTTTTATAAAATAAAGAAAACAAACATGATGCACTTTCTGTCGTCTCAACAGGAGCACTTCACAAAAATGAACTGAAACTCAGCGAATACAAACCTCATGGTAATAACTTGTGCTGGTGCTTTGCGGCAAGCTTTAGCCCACTGCATGCGCTTGAACGTGGAACTGTTCCAGCTGTGCTGAAGGCCCACTATAGCTGCTGCTGCTAACGGAGACACTAAAGGCTTTCCGAGCCGGTCTCGAAAGTGAAAGCGAACTGAATTCTTGTGTTGTTTCCACCATGGATTTTTTTTTACATCATCATAATCAGTGGATGTCTAAAATATAAAAATAAGGAGAAGCCTAACACAGGCTCAAAGCCCGGCCCTAGGGACATAAAAAAGTCGGGGCCCATCGAGCTCGGACTGAAATGCAGGGCCCTAATATACATGACTACGAACTTGTTAATATGTAACTGCAAACATATTTTGTCCTTTATCTTTGCAAAAAAAAAAAAAAAAAAAAAAAAAATTTAAATGTAAGTTTTATCAAATCTTTAAATATGAATTGTTTAAAATATTTATTTAATCAATTTATTTTTAAAACATTTTTTAACAGATTGAACAATATGAAAATTAAATTAAATCAGCATAATATAAATTCTCAACATAATGTAACAGTAGGCCTATTCATGTTTCCATCCAGTTGACTCAGAAAGTCACATTAGCATGCAGTGGGACAAAAGAAACATTTGTTGTCACTGTAGGTGGGACAAAAGTAACAAGTGTTACTTTCATCCCAACAGGAACTCCTGACATTTAAACCAGATTTACTATTATACTGAAAAACTCTGAAAAATCAAACTTCAAGATGTGTTACAGCACTAAATAACATGTATCATTACTGTGACACATAAAACAAGAAACAAAACAGAACTAATTAAAAAAAAAAAAAAATACTGCTTCCATAATTTACTGATTGTACTCGAAAACTGCTTTCCGGATGAGAAACAATGACAAAATCACATGATATTTCTCAGCTCCATCAAGAGTTGCATGCTGAATGTGCTGTCATAGCTTGGAAAGCAAATGTAGTCAGAGCTCTAAGAAAAAAGCTTTGTTACGTTCATCCCACGTTACTTTCGTCCCCGTTCTCCGCTAGAGATGATTGGCTCTGATCCAAGGTGTATGTGACTTTTTTTTCTTTCAGATATATACAGTCAGAGTTATATTAAAAAAAATGTCCTGGTCTTTCCAAGTTTTATAATGGCAATAAATGAGTGTAGAGATTTTGAAGCCCAATAAAGTGCATAAATCCATAATAAAACCCACTCCACATGGGTTAATAAAGGTCATCTGAAGTGAATCAATGCATTTGTGTAAGAATGATATCCATATTTTAAACTATTTTCAAACTGTAATAACTAGCTTCTGCTTACTGTCATATGCACATTCACGAGAGAGTGGCGTTCCAGCAGATGACATAGGACATATAGGTCTAGTATAAGCTCTGGTGAGAATATGCTGGTCTCATGAGAACCAAGTTTTGTTTACATAAAAGGAAAACCAGTCTGCTCTTGGCTTATATCAAATTCCTCCAACATTTATCTTTACAAATCCTCATTTTGTACTTCTAACCTCTTCAAATGCATGCTAAATCATCAGACTCTTACTTGATCTGGACAAACTGTGTATGATTAGAAAGATTAAAGACTCCAGCTTAAATTTTTGATCACTGTTTTGGTACAGGTTGCAAGGACAGTATTTTCTTAGTTTATGTTAGGGATGCAACATAATCAATTGATGACGTATGATATTTTGAATAGAATAACAACATAGGACTTATAATGAACTGTTCGTTTTGTCTTCAGGAGTGTCTGGTGCTGAGACACAGGGAGAGTCAGTGTTTGTAATGGAGGGAGATACAGTCACTCTACACACTGATGTTACAATAAACCAACGACACAGAATGAAATGGTATTTTAATGACACTCGCATCGCTCAAATCAAAGGAGATCTCAGTTATATCTGTACAGATAAACAGTGTGATCAGAGATTCAGAGACAGATTGAAGCTGGATCATCAGACTGGAGCTCTGACCATCACAAACATCAGAACTACAGATGCTGGAGTTTATAAACTACAGATCATCAGAAAAAGAATCGGCCAAAAGATCTTCCATGTTGCTGTTCGTGGTGAGTCATTTAACTTTAAAAAAGCAGGTGTAACATGTTTAAATGACATCATTGTTAATGTGTTTTTTTTTTTTTTTTTTTTTTTTTTTTATAGCAGGACATTAAAAATGATTTATTATCTGTATATTCTAATGGAATTATTCACTTGTTTATGGTGAAAAAAATAAAAATAAAAATCCTTCTATCAGCTGTTGGTTTGTGTTTCAGGAGTTCCTGCTATTGAACAAGATAAAATGAGGAGAAAGATAGTGAAGGAGGGAGAATCTGTAATTTTAGATCCTGGTGAAATAAAAAACTCAAATTATTTAATAACATGGCATTTTAATGATGATCACATAGCTGAAATCAGTGGAGATCAGAGTAAGATCTGTACAGATGTTTGGTGCACAGATGCTGAAGAGAGGTTCAGAGGCAGGCTGAAGGTGAATCATGTGTCTGGATCTCTAACCATTACAAACACCAAAATTACAGACTCTGGACAATATAAACTAAAGATCGTCCACAGCATCCGCCGTCTTTACAGCATCAGCACCATCAGAATTAGAAGATTGAGTGTTACTGTCATTGGTAAGTATAATTTTATATAATTTGCCTCAAAACATTATTGACATGAAAAGTTTGTTTTGATGCTGTTTCAGCTGCCTTTGCTCAAAAACCCACAAGTTGTGTCATGTATCAGTTAAATCAATCATACAACTGATGACTGAAGCAGAAATGTTTAAATACCAGACAAAATTAGGTTGGTAAAGTTGATTATTAGTCTCTCTCTAGTAATAATGATTCTCTGTCTTTATCGTTTCAGAATTAGGTCCATCCTCAGGTCTTATAGCAGGAATATGTGCTGCTGCTGTTGTTGTTCTGCTGGTGTTTGCAAGTATAACTTGTTCTATCTGCAGGAGCTATATTCACAAGATATTACCACTATGTTGTAGGGTCAGGGTATAAAATAGGTGTAGTTATCACTGTGTGATTTTATTTTAGTCTTGTTTGGTACTCTTTGCAAATATCTAAACATCATCAAAAGGTGTATGGTGATACCTGTTTTTGTAATGTAAATGTTTTAGGAAAAGTCTAAAATACTGTCATATGCCATACTTCTTACAAAATCCTGTGGATCATATGATGTAAATTAATAAGAATGGGACATGTGTTTTAGGTTCACTAATGTTTCAGGTTTTTAGTAGCATAAGCTGTTTATATATTTAATACATAAGACGTGCCGTTTTAGTTTGCATTTGATTACTTTATTTAATTTCTGTATATGTATGCTGCTAAGCCGTATTCTGAACCAAACATACATAATTTAAGTTATTAAAAAAAAGGTGTGTGTCTCAGTATCATGTGTATTTAAGTTCAGTTCTGTGTCTGTCTATTTGTCAGATGTTATTTTTCATCTCCTTCATCATTGTGCATGTAATACCTCACATTATGTCACTCAGGCTTCAACAGCCAAGCAATCCTTGCTGTTATTAAGGAAGATTTTATTAACTAAAATATAAAGGAATCATGTACAAATTATATTACCATTATAGTTCTAGTTCTACCCTATATTCTGTAAGGAGCCTCCTATATATATCTGTCTCTGGTTATGGCCAAACTAGTTCTCTATAGAAAGCTTGATTGTTTCAGCAATAAAGTCTAGCTAGACTTAAGAGTTCTTCAACGGGGAAAGCCACAACATTATAAAAGGAGAAGTTCACTTCCAGAACAAAAATTTACAGATAATGTACTCACCACCTTATCATCCAAGATCATGTCTTAAAAAAACTATCTTTCTTGAGGAAAACATTTTTCTGTGTAGTGGACTTCAATGGTGCCCCTGAGTTTGAATATCCAAAACGCAGTTTAAATGCAGCTTCAGAGGGCTCAGAAAGATCTTAGCCAAGAGAGAAGGGTCTTATCTTGTAAAACAATCGATTATTTTCTACAAAAAAAATTACAATTTATATGCTTTTTAACCTCAAACACTCGTCTCGTCTAGGTCTGCCCGAGCGCTGTTTTTTCTGGTTCAAGACAGTTAGGGTATGCCGAAAAACTCATCTCATTTTCTCCTCCAAATTCAAAAACCGTACATCTCTGCAGAAGTACCGGCCCAGTGTTTACAAAGTGAACGTACAGAGGAGATCAAACGCCTTTTTAAAAAGGTAAAACAGTGATGTAGGACAATTTTGAAGTTGGAGGAGAAAATTAGATGGGAGTTTTTTGACATACCGTAACTTGAACTGGAACAAAACAGAGTTTAGACAGACCTACTTAAGACAGGCATTTGAGCAAAATATATATAAATTGTTTTTATTTATTTATTTAGTTATTTATTTAGTTATTTTTTTAGGAAATAACCAATTGTTTCACTAGATAAGACCCATCTTCCTCAGCTGAGATTGTTTAGAGCCCTTTGAAGCTTTTTTTTTTTAGGTCATTATATCAATTTTATGTCATTAAAGCAAAACGATATGCATTGGTTTGCGATTCAGTCTGAATAATTCAGACAGGAGCTCTTTTTTGTCTTCACACTGTTCCAGAGGTCTTATTTTGGACTCTAGATGGTGCACTATTCAGTGGTATGCACACTTTCTCTTTTAATGAAAAGCTTAAGGGGCAAGGTTTGTGAGGTTGTCCAAAGTCCCTGCTCTCAGATGATGCACCTAAGTGTGTGCAGTTTGATGTAATAAATGCAGAGCACAAATTCTGAGTATGGGTTACCGTACTTGGCCACACATCACGCCACTTTCAATTTTACATAGACCACTTTCGCTTTTACAGAACGTCCAGACATTGACAGACAAAACAGATTATTATCTTTATATGCGTGTGAAATGAAGAATAATTGAAACCTCTTAAAAATAACTTCTACAAGCTGGAAAGAACATTTGCATAAACTATCACTGCTTATCCACAGGAACACAGCAAGGTTATGGGAATATAGAAAGATGCATATACTCTTGACTATAAATCTCAATAATATTTTACATACACACATGATATTTCATATTTTGCACTTACACAGGAAGATCTCAAAAGCATTTTTGTTAATTTAAGAACTTGAGCTCCTATAAGCCAGCAACAGTGCTACATGGTGATTATCATTATTCCCGAAACTTAACCATAATTTCTTTTCATAGGAGGTTTCTCATCTTCTCATGGCAACAGGTACATAATCCACATGACTTTCCTCTTTAACATTCTGTTAAAAAAAAAAACACACAGATCACATGACATAAAATATTTTAAACAAACAAATTTGCAACAAAAATGTGTTCATAATATCTTCTAGTTACAGAATCAGTTTATTAGACATTCTGAGATGTAAGCAAATTATTAGAGTGGACATTAATTACATAAAATTACAGAGGAACTGGATAGAATTGTTTAGTTATACAATTCAGGGCATCTATTGCTCATATGTGCTCACACTGTCTTATTAACAACATTTAATTATTTTTAAAAAGTTATGTAGCTTTAATCATGTCTTGCAACTTTACATGTTTTATCAGTAGGATATATAAAAACAAGTTAACATCAATTATCTGTATTTTGGAGATCACATATTTCTTTGAAAACTAATTTATAGATATTTTAGTGTGTCATGGTTCTATGCATTAATTTATTACATACCAAATATTAATTATCTGATTTGGGGCTGTTGTGTGGAATGGATCATTATACAGACAAAAATACAGCAAAGCTACATCTGACTCACTGATGTATGATACAGAGACACGCAAAAGGAATAAATGATCTTACTGGTTTCTGTCCATTTCTTCTGTAGAACTTTGGATCTGTGTAAGTGATCTCTTCTTCACAACTCTGAACTATTTCAACAGCAAAATAGATGGATTAAAGCAAGAAAACACATTCTTAACTAGATCAGTTTTATCAAAACTTATTAGGGGTAAAGTTTCTAGCAGAGTATGTTTGTCATTAAACTTAGGAAGACATACATTTGTGACCCATGGACCACAAAACCCATCTTAAGTTGCTGGGGTATATTTGTAGCAATAGCCAAAAATACATGGTATGGGAAAAAAATATAGATTTTTCTTTTATGCCAAAAATCATTAGGAAATAAGGACCCACTGTGACGCGGGTGTCACAGACAATTGTGGTTATCTGGAAAGGTCTTTTTAAAGCATTATTAAGTCCCAAAGTGACATATAAGTAACATCCAGGTTCAGTCACATGAGAATGTGTGCATTTTTTTGTTGTCATGGCAACATTTCCAAAATGGTGGACTGTCTGGTGAGCACATGTTGCAGTGTCAGCAATTTTTAAAGATGCTTGTTTTTGTTACTAAAGGTATGTTTCAACCCATTCAACTATTCTAATGTTTTAATAACACATCCTAGATTACACTTACCATGATTTTAATGCATTTCTTGAACAAACTGATATAAAACAAGTTACAAAGATATTGTGGTGACATATATGTGACATCGGGCTGTTAACCTTAAAACAGTAGGTGGAATTTTGATGTGACATATTTGTCACATTAAGAAAAAATAGTAATGAACTGCTCAATTAATTTAGCTGATTAAATTATTTTAGTGTTATATATTTTCTACTGCTCATTTCAAAGCATATATTAACAAAAAGAAAATTTTAAATAATGTCACATTAAATAAATTGTTAATAAAATGTATTTTGAAACTATTTTTATACCTGTAAGCTGTAACAAGATGTTTATATCGTATGTTGGTCTTATTTTAAGGTTGTTTTATCTTTTTTTGTAGTGAGAATAACATGAAAACATCTAAAAAACATGAACAACCATATACCAAAAAAGGTAGAATTTTGATGTTTCGAAAGAGTTGTTGTAAAATGTAATGGTCACAGTTATGTGGCTTTGAAATATGTTATGGAAAAGCAAATAAAAAGAAAAAAAAATGTTATGTAGCAAATTAAACTGACAAAATGTACTTTTTTCAATTGTGAAAAAAATGCCCAATGTGACATATATGTAAGATGAAAAATGTATTATAAACGCCCAATGTCACATATATGTAACATTACAGATCTTTCACAAAGAAGGGTTGCATCTCAAAAACAACTGCAGAAACATGTTATAAGTGGTCCATTTGGTCTGTATTATATGCCTCATAATTTTCCTATAAGGAGAAATCGGTCCGGGTTCTTATGGGTTAAGCAAAGATCATGTTCCATGTAGATATTTTGTAAAATTCCTACCGTAAATATATCAAAATTTAATTTTTGATTTGTAATTATTATTAAGAACTTCTTTTGGACAACTTTTAAGGCGATTTTCTCAATATTTAGATTTTTTTGCACCCTCGGATTCCTGATCAAATAGTTGTATCTCGGCCAAATATCCTATCCTAACAAACCATACATCAATGGAAAGCTTATTTATTGAGCTTGTTTATTTCAGATGATATGATATATATAAAAAATCAATTTAAAAAAATTGACCCTTATGACTGGTTTTGTAGTCCATGGTCACATTTTGTATGGGTAACTTATAAATCAAACACAGAAGGGATGTTTAACAGAAGTAAAGTTATTTGTATTGTATGTGAAGTGTCATTTTCACTGAATCTCAGCAAGAACACTTGCCTTCTTGATCAATTTTTCTACACTTCTTCCAAATCCAGAAGATTGTGACTGCAGCGAAAATCAACAGAGATCCAGCAGCAGAAATCAACACTACGTACAATAAGGGTAGGCCCTGATCTGTAATGGACAAAATGAGCCATGAATCTGTCTGTCTGTATAAATACATAGATCAGCTTATTTAATAAATGTTAGCATAACCACCAACGTACCTGAACATGTGTGACAGAGTTTGCTGATGTCCAGATGTGTGGTCTGGTTGCTGATGGGATTGTTGATCACACAGCTGTAGGTGTTTTTATCCTGATATTCCACCTCCAGAGGTAGAGAGAGACTGATACTGAGATCAGACACACTGATGCTGGACAATAAACTGTTTCCTTTGTACCAGGAGAGATTCGCATGACTCGCATTCACCACTGAACACAACAATGAACATTTTGAGGCTGAGGATAACGAACAATCACTGGTAATGTTAGCAACAGGCAGTTGAGCTGGAAAATGTGAGAGAATAAACAAAAATGTGAGTAAATTTAAACAGCTCTTATTTTCGGTGCAGTGTGTTGACGGTCAGTGAGTGTTTCTGTCATCTCAAATTATAAAATGACTTTATAACATTTAAATACATAAATAGTTGAAGCAATATTCTGGTGTCAAGTTAAGCTTAATCAACAGCATTTGTGGCATGAAGTTGATTAGCATAATGTTTACTAATGTTGATTTTGAATTTTTAACAGTGTTTATCAGAAATCGCTTGTTGCACATTTAAAGGTTATTAGGGATGAGTTAATATTAATTTTGTGCTAATGAAAATATGCCACAAATGCTGTGGATTAAACATAACTTGTATTGAACCTAAAATATTAATTTGATAAAACAAGAATATGTAAAAGATAAATGATCGCTATTCACCATAAACTGAAACGCTGAATGTTTTTGATAAAAATTTTGCTCCACTAATCTGTACTTCATAGAGTCCAGAATGCTCGTTTGTGATGTTTGTGATGGTCAGAGATCCAGTTTGAGGATCCAGCTTCAGTCTGTCTCTGAATCTCCCATCAGGAACATCATATATAGTAACATTTCCAGCCTCTCCATTGTTTTCAGATACAAGGATATTTTCAAATTGCCACACTATGTCTTCATCTTCATGTATTTCCGTAAGATCAGTGTTCAGAGTGACAGAATCTCCCTCCATCACTGACACTGACTCACCAAACACACCTGATGAACATGGAAAGATTTTATCTTGAGATTAACTCTCTTGTTGGTTTACAAAGCATGAAATCAATTTGAGGTTTAAAGGTGAACTGAAGAACAGCAGCAGAAACGAAAGAAACGAGAAACAGCAAAATGAGTATATTAAGTTACATGATTACAGTTTAAAAGTATGCTTTATTTCATTCAGGTTTCCCATATTTAAAAAATTACTTTTGTAGTTGTCGTGGTGAAGATGAAGAGGATTTGCTTTTGTAATCCATGAAAATTAAGATGTAGAACAAACTAAAATGTAAACAGTAGATGCAAAAAATCTAACTTGAACAGCAGCAGAAGCATTATTATTTTGCAAGTGAAAGAAATTAGGCCTTGAAAATACATTTATAACTTACCGACCAGGCGCCACCAGCACAAACAGAACAGAACAAACATGTTAACCATTTTCTGCAGGGTGTGTGATCCTTCCTCCAACAAAGTTCAGAGTGTGTGTGAGACCCTCCTAGTTCTCTCTCTCTCTCACACGCACACACACACAAACATACACAGAATGCATGTTATATAGCCCTATAGTTACATCTAAATGTTCTTAGGACTTTAACTGTATGTAATAGTGCAAAGCATTATGTAGTTGTATCATTCAATACTGATCGTTTTGATAAAATAAGCCTGGCTGAGTTAAATAGCTGAAATTAGAGAAATATTGTGTGAATTTTGGATGAAAACTATTTTATGGGAAAATACAGCCTAAGTGATTTTAAAAACTGTTGTTTGTTTGTGTGTGTGTGTGTGTGTGTGTGTGTGTGTGTGTGTGTACTTGTTTTTGCTACATTGTGGGGACCAAATGTCCCCACAATGTTAAAAAAAATATTAAAAATAGTAAATGATGTTTATCTGAAAGTGTAATGATGCAAACATGTTTTCTGTGAGGGCTAGGTTTAGGGTTAGGGTTGGGTTAGGGGATAGACAATATCGTTTGGTCAGTATAAAATCTATAGAAGTCTATGGAAAATCCCCACAATTCACAAAAACAAACATGTGTATGTGTGTGTGTGTGTGTGTGTGTATTTAGCTCTCAGTTTTTGTGCATGGACTAACTAAAGTTACAACCCTCTCCCATCTCACATTATCAGTTTTACTACAACATACAATGACACAAGCAGCTCATCTTCTGAGTCAAACAGAAACCTACTGTGGTTGGCTTTCTTCAAAAACATGGTCTGATCTTTTGGGGCTCCAAAAAGCTTGTAGGTCACAATGGGCATTTTAGAGCAAGTGTGTTTAGGGCTTCTTCCTGTCCCAGTACTGTGAACAAATTTTATGACTCTTTAATGTATACTATATTTAATGTACAGAAACAAAAAAACTATATATATACAAGATATGACAAGAGCTGTTTGCAACCTCCATTGTAGTAAATATGGGGCTGTGGGAAATTTTCACCTCACAGTTCAAAAAAAAAAAAAAAAAAAAAAAACTTGGTGGTGTCCAACCTTTTGTTCCATTGACTGATTACTGTCTTATCATTACTGTTATCACTGTAATATCTTTTAAAAGGTTTTATTTTGTAGGTTTCCAATGGGTTGACAGCTAGTCAAACTTCTGAAATGGGCTGAAATATTGAAATGACCGGACCTGATAAATAAACCAAGACACTTACATATTTCCCATTATTGTGTGATAATCAAACAACAAAAACATGAAATAGCACTATTCATGTCATAATATATTGAAAATTGCAATACGTTACTTTTCAGTCTTTTGATAGGATAATATTCATCAGGGTATATACGAATATGTGAAAGTACTATATGCTGCGATCACTTTACTGGCATGAATTCATCTGCATATATAAGAAGGGGGCGTTAAGGATGTGGGTTGTGGTGCTCAAGTTGCACAATAAATCAGTGAGGCTGATGTGTTTGTCGATGAGTGATGCTACACTGATGGTTTTCTTTTAGTTTTCCTCTTTTATGACCTATTTTCTTCTTGCTGTGTAAATGTGTTTAACGCTTTCCCTGCCAATGTTTTTGCAAAAAAAGTTTTCAGACACCTCCAGCATTTTTGATCATTTTAACTAAAATTTCATGGCCCCCAGAATATTTTGTTGTATAAGTATCTGAACATGATAGACAGCAAAATAAAAAACAGAGCCTCTGCAAAGCACAAATGCAGTAGATTGCTTCCATCAACACTCCCAAAGCTTCACAGTCCTTTACCACTTACTGGATCAACATTTCACTCACCTAATATTAGGCAGTTTAATTTATATACTGTTTATTGTTGATGATCACATTATGTTTCATATGAGATCGGTCGTTTCTGCGTCTTCACCGCCTGTGTTTTTGATCAGGAGATTCTGGAAATGCGCAGGGAAAAAGTTAAATGCTTTGTGTTTTTTAATATCAAGCTCTTAATCTCCAGCAAAAGACAGAAGTGAATCACACCAACTTTCTCGTGTTTCACAGAATGCTGTTCGCTATTGACGTCACACTTTAATGTGCATGTGCTCTATTTTGCATCTGAACTCTTCATATCTTGTCTTGTTTCTGACTTCTTCTCATTCAAACTTATTAGAACTGAACTAGAATCTAAACATATTATTGCCTTGGATATTTTAACTTCATTAATCCACCTTATTGCCATAACATCTCTCCAGTATACACTAATAAACAGTCTGATACTCTATTGCTCCTATTCACTTTTAACTTTGGTATTACAAATGCAGAGCCCACATAACCATTTTTTGGATCTTTTGAAGCATCTCCATACCCCATATATTCCCTTTTGGTTGGGGCATAACCCACAATGGCACTGGAGATAAATGAATTATTGGAGCATTTCTGACCTCTTCCAGTCTCTTCTCTCTTATTAATTTCCCCACTCCCCATCCAAAACTATCAAACTCTTTTTTTCTAATTTTCCCAACTAGGTCTCAATAGTTTTTTAGTAGGGTGATTTCCACTCTGACCTTTTAAGTTTGTCCAATAGCACACCATTAAATGTTGTCTTCTTACCTGTAACGGCATTTCTCCCATTTCAACTTGAAGAGCAGAGCAAATTCTTAGGGCTTGAGACTGAATTCTATCCAATTTAATTAAATTTGATTTGCTTGCAGAGCAGTATACCAAACAACCGTAATCCAGTATAGATCTTATCATGGATATATACATAGTTTTTAAAGCCAATCTATCTGCTTTCCATTCCTAACCAAAAATACACTGTAAAAAATGACCATGAATTTAACGGTAAAAATACTGTAAAAATGCTACAGTAAAAACCTGTTAAATGGTTAACGGTAAAAGGCCGTAAAATTTACAGTGAACAGTGAAATTTACCGTAAACTGACATTCCCAGAATTCCCTGTATTACATTTTTTTAAAATTTGATGTTTTTTTGTTGAAATAACCCTTTCTTCTTAGTTTTTTTCTTAGCTGTTTTGTACATTAGGGTTGTATGTTACATCTAATGTTGTTAAATTAATGTTTATGCATTATTTCAGTTTCATGTGTGTTACCATGATGGTGTTTAGTGTTTGTGTGAATGACACTGTGCACCTTCTATATGTTAATATTTAAAAGCTGTTCGTCATGAGCTTTGGTTCATCATTTGACTTTCTCATCACCACCTGCTTTTGGTGGTTATCAGTGTATTACAAAGGTACAAAACAGATTTCAGTAGTTCAATAGGTTGGTACATTAACATTATATCAGTTAATAAAAATTACGGTATTTACCTGTAAATTTAAGTGAAAACCGTAAAACATAAAATGTTGCTACCGTATTTTTTACGGTAAAATTCTGGCAACCACAGCTGCCAGTTTTTTACCGTAAATTTTACGGAATATTTTTTACAGTGTACACCTTATTCCATTCACTACTCGCTTACATATTTCCACCATCTTTTCTATATGTTCTCTCCAAGCTAACACTGTCAGACTATACTCCTGGAAAACTTACTATATTTACATGTTCTAGTTTCTTTAATGCCATTGAATTTTCTTTATATTATATTATTTTTCTTATATTTTTCTTATAGTCCCCAAACTTGTATGTATCCTTGAGAAAACATCATTGATCATGATAATTAATAACAGTGGACTTATTACATTGCCCTGGGGTGTTTCATTATCGATTGCTCTACTGGAGGATATTTCTCCACCAACTTTCACCCTAATACTTCTTCCAATTAAAAACTCTTTAATCCAATTTTACATTCTTCCTTTTATACTCAACTTTTCTAGTTTCATTATTAAACACTCTTTCCACAACATATCTTTTCTATATCAAAGAAAACAGCAATGACACTGTCCTTAACACATTCCTTTTTATCTTCTAAAGATATTGAATCCCTCTTCCACACCTAAACCCACTTTGATAAGGATACGACCAGTTCATTTTTTTCCAAATAATATGTCAATGCAGGTATCATTCTCTCCATTATCTTACATAAATTAGAAGTTAAAGCTATTGGATGATAATTTGTAGGATTATTTGGATCTTTCCCAGGCTTTTTATTAGGTATAATTAATTCCTTTCAACTTAGGAAATACACCTTCCATCCATATTCTGTTGTAAAATTATAAAATGCTTCATCATACAACAACTTACTTACAAACTTACTTACAATAACTTACTTACAATATTAAAAATAGTTTCAATTTATACTATAATCAGTACATAAGCGTCTATTTCTAGCATAGCCTCTCTTAAGTAGAATGATATTCTTAAAATGTGATTTTCTGCTTTGGACACTAGAGAGCGCTGATGTGTTTGTGATACATCTGCCAAACCGTCCTGGGGGTGATCCAGAGAGCAGGTTATGTGACATACCTGGGTATGTTTAAGGATAAGCAAGCAAATAACCTCAACTTTCGGTTCCAAAAACGAAGCAAACTTTCAGGGTATGTAAGTAGCCATAGCAACTTGCTCTCTAAAGATAACCTGCTTTGGAGTAGGTTATATTTTAGGGTTAGCTTATTTCAATGCGATCAGCGCGTGCGTGACCTACTGACAGATTGTGTACGATATTATTGCCACAGTTATGAACTCTTTTGTTGTGTTTTGTTTTACATAGGTTCTGTTTTCTGTATTGGTTTAGCTCTTTGTGTTGGTTCCTTCCAGTTCCTGTTTGTCCTTATTTGGTTATGTTCCTGTTCTCATTACTTCATTATTAGTTAACTCCCATCACCTGTTTTGCCCTCCTCAGCTACCCTATTTAAAGTCTCCTTTCTGTTCAGTTTGATGTTGGTTATTGTTTAGAGTCACATGTGTTTATGTTGCCTTGAATTGTTATTCTTCATATATAGTGTGATTTATAATTAAAGCCTTTTGTGGATTACCTTCGGCTTCACCTTCTTTGCGCTAGACTAGGGATGTGCCGAACGAGGCTTTTAAAGCAGTGAGGCTTTTACAACAAACTGCGTTGATGCTTCGAAGCTTTTGAAACAGTTCTCTACTCCGCCATCTGGTGGTCAATAAAAATTCTTACACAAAATGTGTCATTGAGATGTTTTGTTCATTGGGGTGTCATTGTAAAGTTTATTTGTGAATTTTATAAGCATATATGTCATTAGCAAGGTGGCGCGCGTGTGTGCAGCGATAGTTTCCAAAATGTATTGTATTTTGCACAATACAGTACAAAGACTTTGTTTTTCATTTTTTACTTGCATCAAACTTCTATCTTTGACCTCCTAAATAGAATGTTTAACACGCCAATAAATTAGACCAACGTAATTTTTCATTGCACCATGTTTGCGTCTTCCTTACAATAAAACACACACATGCACATTGTTAAAAAATGCACAAATACAAAAGCAATTCTTTGTTAATTATATATATATATATATATATATATATATATATATTGTACAAGCAACAAAAAGGTTTGCGGTTATCCTTTTATTTATAGGTGTTAGGTGTTTTAACTTTTAATTCATACGTCATTGTTTTTAATAGTATTACTTTAATTATGAAGGACACACCACGTAAAAAAAAAATAAAAAATACATGGAACATACATATGGATGATGACCGACCCATATGGCAAAAAAAAAAAAAAATAAATAAATAAAAAATTGTGGCCAAAATATATTTGAAATATATGCTAAATATATGTTGCAAACAGTGAAGCTTAATGAAATATATTTTTTGAAAAATATAAACATATTGGTAAATATATTTCGCATCAACCATCATAAATCGACATATATTTCTAAATGTATTTCTGTGACAAGAAAATGCATTTTCGGACTGAAATATACAGAGGTTTACAATGTATTTATATGTGGCCAAAATATTTTTAGCAAATATATTTTTTGGCCATTCTTTGTATATTTTGAAATATATTTGAATATATATATACTTTTTGCTGTATGGGGATATAATTATAACATTGCACTAACTGAATAGCGTGTATGGGACAGCGCAATCGACATTCTTTGTATTTGAGCCTGGCGTGATGTGTCAGTGAAGCTTCGTTTTCAAAGATCACGTGACAGCCTCAGTTCAAGCAATGCTTCGGTGTGTCGAAAACTCGAAACGTGTGTCGACACTAGGTGTCGATCTACCCATCCCTACCAAGAACATACTCGGAACTAAATGAACTTACTTCCAAAACAAAATGTCAGACATCACAATAACACTAAAATATATGACACAAAGAGTTAAAACAAAACCGACACATCCTAATGTGAACCAAACCAAAAGTGTTTTTATCCATTTCCATTACAGTATTTGATCATCGTTTTTTGGGAACATTTTCATACACAGCCTCCTTCTTCGATTTCTGAAAGGAAACACAAACTCAATCAGGAACCTGCTGATGTGACAGAAAATTAATAGAAGATCTTTCTATCTAAATAAACTAGTTGCTCTCCTAATAACAAGACCTTATTAGTGCAAATTTATAAAAATCTACAAAAACTGACAAATTTGTTTTGTTACAAGACAAGACTACTAAAGAACAGATGCTAACATGGAGCAGCAAGAGGAAATGACATAAATCATGACTTTTTAAGCAGTTAAATCATCAAATAGGTTGAGTTCTAAAGGTTTGTCATGATGCTGAGAATGATTTTCTTTCACACAAAAGCAGCAGCATAGCTGAAGTTGCAGCACATCTACAAAGAAACCAAAGACTGCTAAAGCTGCATCTGAGCTCAGAGTAATGATGAACCGCAGAGCAGCTGCCGCTCGACAACAGACTTCGGCACAGATAACATCAGTGTCCTACTTTCTTTCAGTGAAAATCTAATAGTATAAAACAGGCCCCTTAAAAAGCGTAACAAATGGAATTTATTCGCATGTATTGTTTTTCATTGGCTCTCTTAAGCAGAGGTCTTTGCATAAAAAGTCTATATTTTTTTAAAAATAAATCCATAAATTGCTCAAAAAGTGCTGGGTCAAATGTCAGCAAATGTCAATTTCTAAGCATATTTACAAGTTGAGAAAACTATTTTGGTGGGATTTTTTAAAGCGTGATTAGATGTTCATGTTTGCACCACAGCAAACAAATGTCTACCGTTTTCAGTTGGTAGAATGTCACTTGACTTAAAGAAAAAAATAGAAAAATCACTACATTAATGACAAAAGTCATAATTTACTTTTATTGTAGGGAAGAATGTGATAAATGCGAATAGTGCTTCAGATAATAATTCAGCCTAAAACATGTATAATGTATCATAATTTATCAATGACAAAATATAACTATCAATACATCTTATAAAACAATTTCTATGTGGTAATAAATTCATTTAGGGCTAATTATTATTTTTTTTTTGCAAAATGAAAATAGATAAATAAAATTGACAACAATGAGGTGCAAACAGTACACAATTTTTAGTGAAATTAGCATTTCAAAAAACCTGCTTAAACTATCATTTTTTGTCAGTCCCTACTACTAAAAGGAAATAAAGATGACAGTTGAGTTTATAAACCACCCACATCTGATGCTGCAAACTTCAATCACACTAACAGACTGCAACATATTGCAACATCTTACCTTTTGTCGTGTTTTTGGTTTACACAGTGCTGCACTTCTGCCTTCCTTCTGTCTCTGGACTGCATTAATGATAACCAAAGATGTGTTAAAACAACAAATCAATATCTGTGTCTTAAAAAAGATCAATATTTATACAGAATAATTGCTTGCTCTCCTGACCATTTTTTCTACATTTCTTGCAGATGCAGAAGGTCCCAACGACTGCAGCTACAATCAACAGAAAACCAGAGGCAGCAGCTGAGATCAGCACTATGTGAAATAAAGGTAGGCCTTTGTCTGAAATGGACAAAATGAGTGTGTGAGTGAATCTGTCCATCAAACACTGTATGACTGAGAGTGAATCAAGTATTAATATCACTATACCTTCACATGTGTGACAGAGTTCACTGATGTTCAGATGTTGAGTCTGGTTGCTGATGGGATTGTTGATCACACAGCTGTAGGTGTTTTTATCCTGATATTCCACCTCCAGAGGTAGAGAGAGACTGATGCTGAGATCAGACACACTGATGCTGGACAATAAACTGTTTCCTTTGTACCAGGAGAGAGTCACATCACTCACATTTACAGCTGAACACAGCAATGAACAATTTGATAATGAAGAACATTGTGAAGAGTTACTGCTGATGACAGGAACAGGCAGATGAACTGAAAACATGAGAGAATGAAGAGAAATATGAATACATCTTATGCATAATATTATGTTTGGTGTAGTGTGTTGTAATCTTTGTATCATCAATACTTCAAAGTATTGAGTCCCAATAGTCTTCACCTTTGTCAAGCCCTGGAAAATTCTAGACAGGCTTTTTTTGTGGATGGACTTGAGCAGTGGCTTCCTTCGGGTATGACATTATGGCATGTTGCATGTTGTCACGGGAAAAACTCACCCCAGTTTGACTTTCTAATGATTTAGCCAACTGTACTGAACGTGCATGGCGATTGTTCTCACATCACAAAGTGCACTTGATGAGGTGTTAACTTACATGGACAGCCTGGATGTCTCAGTGAGCTTACCACAAGTCCATCATATTTAAATTTCTGAATCAGTTTTGCTACAGTATTCAAACTTATTAATGCTTTGCTAATTAAAAAAAAATAAATAAATAAAATTAAAAAAAAAGTTTGCGCAATGAAATTATTTTCTTTCCCAGCTCTTGTGACCCTTTTTTTTCCTACATGGTGTCATTTTATCAGCATTATATGTGAGTGTATTTTCTCTCTTAAATACCACTTTTAATTGTCAATTATTAAGTTGCCACCTGTGTGATGATTGATTATACTCATCTGCTGGTAAATTTCTGTTAATTACAATTTTATTTTATGTTTAACACACTCATTGGGGTGTACTAATTTTTGCACCCTGATTTTCTATTTGGTAAAATATTTACAATTTTGCCTTTGGTAAAAGGCAATTTTGTCTCTAATTTAAAGCCAATAAACCAGATTTGAACAAATATTTCATTGTATACGATCCCATAGAGAGTATTCATTTAAAAGCAAGATGGATGTTTCTCTGAAAAATCTGTCTGGGTTTACATATTTATTCTGTGCACTGTATGCCTTGCTGTTTGTTTTCTTTATTAAAAAAAAAAAAAGAAAGAAAGAAATGTAGGTTAAAATGAAATGCTTACTATGGAAGTCAATGGGGGTAAACACTAAAATGCTGTTTAGGTACTGTGTAAAGTTAAATTCTTATTTTATAAACAGCTTTACAGCTCAAATAATACACTAATTTTGACCTAAGATAATTGTTTTTGTCAAAACATAAGCTTAACATTTGTGACCCTGGACCACAAAACCAGTCATAAGGGCTAATTTTTCAAAATTGAGGTTTATACATCATCTGAAAGATGAATAAATAAGCATCATATTGATGTATGGACAATATTTAGCCGAGATACAACTATTTGAACATCTGGAATCTGAATATTGAGAAAATCGCTGTGATAAAGTCACATTAATATGCCGCCGCTGAAGAAAATCACACACACACACACACATATACAGCTTACTTACCTCATTCATTTGCCGCACCGTTCAAAGAGTTAAGATAGCACATGGACATTCTCCCATTTCAGCACTCTCCCTGTCCGTATGCATTTCCCAGTCATCTCAAAATGCACTGTTTTAATGTGATGTTTGTCTGTGTGGAAGTTCTTCCGGCGGGAAACATTTTCCGGCCAAACCCCGAACGAAACGGCAGCCGATTATGACATCACAGACTTGGTCTCCTAATGATTTTTGGAAGCTGGCGAAACCATTGTGTAGTTTGAATGGGTGTTTTTGTGTGTATTTACGTGTGGAAATTATGTGTTAAAAGTATTATGTGTTAATGGATTATGTGTTTATTATTATATAGAGAGCTGAAATGAATTATTATTGATTAATTATAATAAGATGTCAAGTAAATGTGGAATTTGTGTGTGTATTAAGTGTTATACTTACCTATGAAGGGTATGGTCCAAAAGGGGCGGGGTTTGGCCTATATAGCTGGGGCCAAACCCAAAGACTTATTTACCAAGTCGACGCAAGAGTGCTATGTCTGCCTCGAGCAAACCCAAAACTCCCTTCGTATACTGTGGATACCTGTTTGTTGCATACATCATTATTGGATTATTTTCTGGTTTATTTTCCCTTTTTGTTGTTTCTTTGGTACTTTGGATTTTTTGTCTTTTTGTGTGCACTTGTGTATATTCTTCACTTTGGATGAACTTTCTGGCACTGTAAATAAATTTCACCTCGCACGAAAGTGCTTTGCGAGTGAGCCATCATTTTTTTTACATCCTACACGGACTCACGTTTTCCCCCCGAAGGCGAGCTGGTGGGCTCGTCTTCATCAGAATCGCCTTTAAAGTTGCCCAAATTAAGATCTTAATAATGCATATTACTAATCAAAAATTAACTTTTAATATTTTTACAGTAGGAATTTTACGAAATATTTTCATGAAACATGATCTTTACTTAATTTCCTGATGATTTTTGACAGAAAAGAAAAATCAATAATTTTGACCCATACAATGTATTTTTGGCTATTGCTTCAAACATACCCCAGCGACTTAAGACATAAGGTTTTGTAGTCCAGGGTCACATTTGTACTTATTCTTTTATGTCTTAAAAAATTGACCTCATTGACTTTAAGCGCTTTGCTTTATTATTATTATTATTTTTTATTTTTATTTTACTGAGTCAATATGTTTTTTTTTTTTTTTTTGTGGTAATCATACCACAAAATGCTGTGGATTAAGATTAATTTTTACAGAACCAAAGATTATTTTAATAATACGTCAATGTTCGAACAAATTATGAGTCTACTCACCATAGACAGAAACGCTGAATGTTTTTAATGATACTCCATTTATCTTTACTTCATAGAGTCCAGCATGTTTAGTTGTGATGTTTGTGATGATCAGAGATCCAGTTTGATTGTCCAGCTTCAGTCTGTCTCTGAATCTCCCATCAGGACCATCAAATGTGGAGAAAAATCCATATTTTGTACTGATTTCAGCTAAAATGCACTTTTCACTTCCAAATTTCCACAGAATATTGTCGCCTTTATGTATTTCAGAAAGATTGGTGTATAAAGTGACAGAATCTCCCTCCATCACTGACACTGAATCACCAAACACACCTGATGAACAGATTGTACACAGACCAAACAAAATGAAAGTCGACATATGAACAGACAGATGTGTGTGAATCAATAATTTGATCTTTAACATGTTTTATCTGCTTGTAGAGTAAAATAAAAATGTCAAGTTGCATACAGTTAAGTGCAGCTAAGTAAAACTAGTTTTAGTTTAATTCTGCTGGACACTTTCAGTAGTTTCATATTTGGCTCATTATAACAGACTTACTGAAAAGAGACCTGAATCTAAAGATCTCGCAGTAATATGTGTGAATTTGCAAATGCAAATCCTCTAATTATTTCGAACAGAATAATTTCCCATCTTTTTTTTCTCTGAAATGGAAATAAATGAAGTTTAAAAATGCATTTGTAACTTACCAATCAGACAACAAAAACAGAACAAAATGACCGTGTGAAACATTTTCTGCAGTCGTTCAACTAAAACTTTCATCTAATAAGACTATCTGCTGATAACACTGGTGTGTGAATCCTCCCCCGACAGAGTTTGACCACCCTACTAGTTCACACGCACACTAGTTTACACATGTTATGATTTTATATTCTTATGTATGTTCTTCTGGCTTGTAAGACTTAAACTTAACGGTCAAATACAATCTGGAAAACATTTATTTAAAAAAATGTAACACTGATGGTTTCAGTAAAATGTAGTATCAGGTGAAACGTAGAAAGGGTGAAACGTAGTATTTGGCTGTGGATTAGTCAACTTAAATTTTATAAGAAAATACATCTAATGGATCATTAAATTATTGCAAATGTCAAAAACTATCTACAGTCTCATATATCAGTGTAACTGTGCTCTCATAAAAACAAACAAACAAACAAAAAAACAAACGCTGTCCCTTTCAAAAGTTAGGGCTTTGTACCTAAAGAGGCTCTTTAGTACCTCAAAGGTAAAAATTGGTACCAAAGGTTGTACATATTAGTGCATAAATGGTACATATTAGAAAATCTGTGACTTGAGTGACAGCTTTTGTACCATTTTTTTCTGAAAGTGTGATGTGAGGCATGAGCAGCTTAGTTTCTGGGTCAAACTGAAACCTGCTGTGGTCGGTTTACATAAGAAATCTGCTGTGGACGGTTGAGTAGACATTTAGCTTGTGCATGAAAACAGCCGTTTGTCTGATGTATGTTAAGTCCTTAGGTGAAGGGCTTTTTCTGCTGTCTTAAACCTGCTATCTGACTTCCGTCCTATAAAACAGCTTTATAGGCAAATAAAATGAACCCATTAAAAGTACCACTTGAAAAACTCTTCTGTTCACCAAGGTTGCATTAATTGATTTAATATGAATTTTTCATGTAAATTAATATACATATATATACAGGTGCTGGTCATATAATTAGAATATCTTCAAAAAGTTGACTTATTTCACTAATTCCATTTAGAAAGTGAAACTTGTATAATGCATACATTCATTCCACACAGACTGATATATTTCAAGTGTTTATTTCTTTTAATTTTGATGATTATAACTGACAACTAATGAAAATCCCAAATTCAGTATCTCAGAAAATTAGAATATTGTGAAAAGCTTCAGTATTGAAGACACCTGGTGCCACACTCTAATCAGCTAATTAACTCAAAACACCTGCAAAGGCCTTTAATTGGTCTCACAGTCTAGTTCTGTAGGCTACACAATCATGGGGAAGACTGCTGATCTGACAGTTGTCCAAAAGACGACCATTGACACAGATGGGGCAAGACACAAAAGGTCATTGCAAAAGAGACTGGCTGTTCACAGAGCTCTGTGTCCAAGCACATTAATAGAGAGGCGAAGGGAAGGAAAAGATGTGGTAGAAAAAAGTGTACAAGCAATAGGAATAACCGCACCCTGGAGAGAATTGTGAAACAAAACCCATTCAAAAATGTGGGGAGATTCAAAAGAGTGGACTGTCTGGAGTCAGTGCTTCAAGAACCACTACACACAGACGTCTGCAAGACATGGGTTTCAGCTGTCGCATTCCTTGTGTCAAGACACTCTTGAACAACAGACAGCATCAGAAGCGTCTCGCCTGGGCTAAAGACAAAAAGGACTGGACTGCTGCTGAGTGGTCCGAAGTTGCAGATTTCATTTTCCAACAGGACTTGGCACCTGCACACAGTGCCAAAGCTACCAGTACCTGGTTTAAAGACCATGGTATCCCTGTTCTTAATTGGCCAGCAAACTCTCCTGACCTTAACTCCATAGACTTTCTATTCTCTATTGTGAAGAGGAAGATGCGATATGCCAGACCCAACAATGCAGAAGAGCTGAAGGCCACTATCAGAGCAACCTGGGCTCTCATAACACCTGAGCAGTGCCACAGACTGATCGACTCCATGCCACGCCGCATTGCTGTAGTAATTCAGGCAAAAGGAGCCACAACTAAATATTGAGTGCTGTACATACTCATACTTTTCATGTTCATACTTTTCAGTTGGCCAAGATTTCTAAAAATCCTTTCTTTGTATTGGTCTTAAGTAATATTCTGATTTTCTGAGATACTGAATTTGGGGTTTTCATTAGTTGTCAGTTATAATCATCAAAATTAAAAGAAATAAACACTTGAAATATTTCGGTCTGTGTGAAATGAATGTTAGTGATTGGTGAAATAAATCAACTTTTTGAAGATATTCTAATTAAATGACCAGCACCTGTGCTATATATATATATATATATACAGCTTTCATTAAAACCACAATATTATCAGTGTTAACCTGAAAAATTTGTAAAACTAGTCAGTTTTCCTGTGAACGCTAATGTTGTCATGTTGCATAGTGCTGCTGTTATGCTATTATTCAAAACACCAGATGGCGCTACTCAATATCATGAACGTGTTGACCGTAGTGGTAAAATCAAATCTCAGTCGATCTCTATTAATAAAAAAGGTCTGTCTTTTAGAGATTCAGGTCCTTATAACAGCCACGACATTAAAACCACCTGCCTAACCTGCCAAGGAATATTTTACAATGTTTTAAATGTGGGAAATCTTCATGTGTCATTAACTGAATCACACTGTAATTTTCTGTACTACAGAATTTTAAAATGAATAATAATATCTGATGTTTTGAGATTAAAATAATATTAAACTATTTAGAATGTTATTTTTTTAAATTACTGTAAATAATTATATATATCTCACATAAATGTTTGATCATGCCTGCATTTTTGTTTTTAGTATTGTGCAATAACTGCAGAATAGCTTACACACAGCACAAGTCTGATTTCCACAAACACATTTATTCATTACTTTGATTTCAAATCCAATCATTGTTATTGAAAATAACTTATCAGTATATTTATCGCAGATAATGCGCTGTTACTTTAATTCTGCTCCTGCAGCAAAGACTCCGTGCGGAAACGTGCTCCTGGAACGCACTAGACCGCAACCATGTGCAGCTTGAACGCTTTAATCCCTTAGCATGAGAGCGAAAAAAAATACTCACTGCAAACAGAGGTATGTGAACGTGGCGTTATGCGTTTACGCTTCAAGCGTGCATGAGCGCGCAGTCTCCAGGAGAGCGCGGGAGCGCTGGTTAAACACGAAAGAATTAAAAAGAAATGCAGTTTACAAACTTCAGCGACAATGCGACACTGATTCTATTGTGCCAGTAACAATTCCTGTGTCAACTGTGCAGCTCGCTATAATCAGACGCAACATGGCGATTGGAAGCCATTTGCGTACTTTCGAGAGAGAAAGAGGGAAAGCGCGGTCATTCATCATGCGCTGTTTGTGAAATTACGGCTCACATAAGGTTTTCAGATTAAGTTATTAAATGAAGAAATATGAATTGCACCTCACCTTCAGCATTATAATTGTTTTACCCGCGCCGAAAAGCGCCTGAGACGGTGCCGTTGCATGTCGTACCAAACCTCTCACGGCAAGCGCGTCATCAGCTTTAGATCGGTTTGTGAGATCGGCCTTTAGACCGCCGATCAAACATCCCCAATCAATTATTGGCCGATCAATCGGGGCACCCCTAAAAGTAATGAAAAAAAGGAAGCATATCTAATAATATTATATATATATATATATATAGATAGATAGATAGTCACGGGTGGGAGCAAAGCGACAGACACAGTGGGCGTGACATCAGGCCTCGGAGAGGTTTTTATTAATTAATATAAACAGAAAGTGCCCAAAAAGGGGAAAAAAGTGTCCAAAATAAATGGGGGATCTGGTGTCGAGAACACCAGCGTGCATGCACGGGGAAGAGACCGGTCTCCTGAGGAGAGGCGCGCTCGGCATTTTAACAGCGGCGGTGATGAGGCTTCATTCACATCAGGTGTGCCTCATCACACGCCGCCAGACCTGGATGTTTCAGCGCCCCTCCTCCTCCCACACTCCCACTCCCGTCGGGAGCCTGGTGAAGGGCGGCGATTACCGACGGGGTGAAGCTGATACGTAGGGGAGAGGCAGCCGTCTCGTCACATTATGGCCCCGTTTACACGAAGGGAAGACGCAGATATTTCCCTGCGGTTTGGCCTCTCATTTACACGAAAACCCCGTTTTTATCACAGAAAACGATTATTTCTAAAAACTCCGGCCAAAGTGGAGATTTCTGATAACGCCGGTTATGTGTTGCCGTGTCAACTGGGAGAAACGGGCTTTTAGGTTCTCAAACGTCACATTATGCGCCAGAAAATGCTTAACGTCATGTGAGCGCCCTATTTACAGTTTGTTTGGCTACGGATCAACGTCGATTCTGAGGATTTTGATTGGCTTGCATGGCTTTATTCTTTTCCCTATACTGCCGCCCATAGGTTTGGCATAGTTATTATGGCGCTCGACGGCGTATTTATGCGGGTTGATATAAATGACAAGTTTTTTGAAAACGATGTTGTGTGCACAATGTTATTATTGAAAACGGAGGGGAGGAAATATTCGTTTCTCTAAATACCCGGCTATGTGTAAATGTGGCCTATATATATATATATATATATATATATATATATATATATATATATATATATATATATATTCCGATGTGATCTTTACATATTTGCATCTCTTTTCGCAGCGTCTTTCTGTATTTGGTTGTGTTGTGAGTATTTGCAGCACATGCACTGTTTCTTAATTTTCAGGTGTAAAAAACCTGTTTGAATTGATTTTGTCAGCTTGAAACCGAACTAACCACAAAATTGTCCAGCTAGCTTCATGTCTCCTAGAAGTTAAAATGTGACAGAAATTAAATGTTACATATGCAGGCTCGAACAAAATGAGCACATTCTTTTCAGAAGATTTTATCGTTGGCTGTTGCCCCAGATGTTTTTAAACCTTAGAAACGTACCTGATGCTGTTTTAGCTGCTATACCTAAAAAACACCAGATGGCGCGATCAGTTATAATTATAGGTCTGCAGTTATTATAAAACTGATGCCCAAAGTAGAAAGGAGTAAATATCAAACAAGTCATTAAAATAGATTATCAGTCCATTTCTAGCTACAATATCTGTCTTTATCATTACAGATTCAGGTCTGTGTTTGTGTTGCTGTTGTTATTTACTCTCATCGCAGTGTATTTTTAACAGTTCATCGTTATTTATTTTATAGCGCACTGTATCAGGCAAAATGTGATTTTCTGCTTTGGACACTAGAGAGCAATGATGTGCTTGTGCGGCATTTGCCAATATCTGCAGTTAAAAGAGCAGTAAATGACAGACAGAGGAGCAGCATGAAAAGCAGAATCAATATTTAATGTGATGTTAAGATATAAATATAATACTTTAGTTTATAATTGTTGAATGCCACTATTACAGTAATACAGAGCAACAAATGCTAAACATCACAATAAAAACAAAACAGACAAAACGGTGAATACATGTGCTATTGCCCTGCGTGAGCTGTAGCATTAATTTCTGTAGATGTGGTATTCAATCATCGCTTTTTTGGGACGTTTTCATACACAGCATTCTTTGATTTCTGCAAGAAAACATAAATTCAGTCAGTAACATGCTGATGAAGTCTGAATATCCTTTAAAACAAGGATCTACTTGAACTACAGAACATGCTCACATGGCACAGCTGAAGGAAATCAATCATCCAGTTTATCACATGACTTTTCATCAAATCATCAAACAGGTAAAGTTCTGAATGTTTGTCTGCTGAGAACAACTGCCTTTCACACAAAAGCAGCAGCAAGATATTTGTTGCAGAACATCTACAAATCAGCCAAAGCTGCTTTTCACCTCAAGATGATCATGAACCGCAGAGCAACTGCAGCTCGAAACCAGACTTCAGCACAGGTAACATGGCTTAACAACTACTGGCCTACTTTCTTTTCAATAATAGTATAAAACTGACATTTTATGTGTTTGTACATGGTTTGTAAATCAAGAAAGTCATTATTCACTTCACTGTATGCAGATATGCATTGAATATGAAGGACCACTCAGGCTATCAGATAACACTCAGAATAAAACATTTAGGATGAACTGGCACAATAATGTAGGTCTGAAAAGAAGGTCTTTTCTATTTGCTGATATGTTTTGATTTGATTGGATTTTAGATCTGTAAAATGAAAATAGTCCTGTGAAAGTGGGGCAAAGTGAATACAATAAGTGTAAACAATACAATACAACAATAAAAAAAAAAAAAGCTTAAACTGTCCTTTTTGATCTTCTCCTTATCTACAGAGGGCAATACTGATGACGGTTGAGTTGATGGATCACCCGCGTCTGTTCACTGCCTGCCAACTTCAATAAAACTGACTGCAACAAAACAGTCAAGAATGATCTTACCTTTTTCCATGTTGTTGATGTTGCTGAATCAGTTCTGTCTTCGTCGTCTGTCTGAACTGCATCACAATAATACAGAGTGTTAAAACAATAAAGCTTGCAGTCCTCCGGTTTGAGCGAACGCTGGCGTGTCTGACTGCCGCTGCTCTCCGGTGTATGTTTTTGAGCTCTGCAGTTTGTTTGTTTTCCGAGTTTTATCCAGTCTCATCTGGATTTGTTTTATCACAACGTTTTACAAACTTACTTGGATAACACCTTCAGTAAAGCTGTACCTGCCAAACGCGAGCTTTCGCCACCACGTAACGACTGTTCTACCGTCCTCCGTGAGTAAGTTAACACTTTCTTTCGGGGTGTCGGTTGTTGGTTGCTGGTCGTCGGTCATGCGCTTGTCTTGGTGGAGGTGGTCTTAAAAAAGGGCTGCCTTGCCAAGTAACTGCGTTGTAAAGTGGCCTAGTTCTTTGGTGTGCTGGCTAACGCGTGTTTTCAAAACCTGGCTGAGTATATGCGGCTGTAGGATGTCTTTCCTTGTGATGCTCGTTGTGGGCTTGTCTGTTTTTACTACATTCTGCGCGGTTTTGCAGGATTCATTACTGCCTTCCGGCTTGTGGAATTATAATATGCCATTTTATTCATCTTCGGACTTGCATTCTTTGAATTTTAAAACCCGTCCAAAACTGCACGTCGAACTCCGTGATCACTGTGTCGCACTTGGAATTGCTCGCCGGCCCCGTTATATACATCGGGACAGTGTACAAAGACTGCTTCTACTACCTCAGCTACTGGAGTTACGATACCTGCTGTTTGGTCTTCTTTTCGCCGATGGCATACAAAAGCACGTTGGGAAAATGGGACCGTGAACCTTAAGAATCTCCGTCATCTGGAATCGGTTTCATCGGGTGCTCTATCAGGCATTTCCACTTCTTCAACGATTACTCGCCCACCAGTCAAAATGGCTCTAGTGAATGCTAGGTCACTGGCAAATAAAACTTTTTTATTTTAAATGATTTTTTTTTTATTTCTCATGCCTTGGACTTTTTGTTTATGACTGAAACTTGGGTAAAAAATGGTGACATGTCATCTTTTGGTGAGCTGTCCCCCTCTGAGTGTTCCTCCTACAGTACTCCCAGACCAAGTGGACATGGTGGTGGCGTAGCCACTGTTTTTAGAAACTCATTCAAATGTAGACTTCTGCCTGTTGATGCTTTTCTCAGTTTTGAGGTGCAACATTTAAAAATGGATCTAAATGGCCCTCTGCTTTGTGCATTAGTTTACAGACCACCTAAAGTCTGTTCGACATTTATTCATGAGTTTTCGGAATTTCTGTCTACTGAAGTGTCTCGTTGTGACAGAATATTGGTGTTAGGGGACTTTAACATTCATGTTTGTTGTCCTTCCAAACCTATGGTTAAACACTTTATGAGCCTTATGGATTCACTCAATTTTGTACAGTCTGTCTCAAGTCCTACACATAATGGAGGCCATACGCTGGATTTAGTCTTGACTCGTGGTTTCTCTGTACATATCTCAGAAATATCTGATGCTGGCATATCTGATCATTATCCTGTTATCTTTGAGCCTGCTATTTCATATTTTCAGCCTATTCTTTCTCAGTCTGTACATTATTCTCGTGTTTTTCATGCTAATACTGCTGTTGAATTCTGTGAGTTTTACTCCAAGTTTATTTCAAATTCAAATGCCTCTCTGTCATCTTGTATGGATACTGAACTATTGGTTGAAACGTTTAACTCTGCCTGTTGTAATGCTTTAAATGTAGTTGCTCCACTTAAGTGCAAAAAACTTAAGGTTAGTCCTCAACCCTGGTTAAATGCATTCACTCGCACTCTCAGACAAGAGTGTAGGAGGGCCGAGCATAGGTGGAAAAAAGATGGACTTCAGGTTTCCTACCAAATTTTTAAAAACTCCTTAATCTCTTATCAAGATTCTGTTAAGGAGGCAAAATCCAAATATTTTTCCAACTTGATTGCAAAAAATGCCAATAGGCCTAATGTTCTTTTTAAAACCATAAATTCTGTCCTTAATCCTGCTGTTTGTTCAGTGCCTGATGTCAATACTGAGACTTGTAAACAATTTTCAGATTTTTTTGTTCAGAAATTAGAAGACATTAGATCACAGTTCTTTTCTGACTTAGATCTCACTAATCTGGCACACTCAACCAGTAGTTTTATAAACTTTCAGCCAGTGTCTTCATCTCAATTACTTAAAATAATCTCTCAGATGAAACTCACATCTTGTCAATCTGACGTATTGCCAGGTTGTTTGTACCTAAAACCTCTCTAAACAATCAGTCCTACTCTTTTAGCTATTGTAAACAGCTCTTTAATAAATGGGGCATTTCCTGAAAGTTTTAAACATGCTATCATTCAACCCTTATTAAAAGGCTCTCACCTCGACCCCGCAGTACATAACAACTATCGTCCTATTTCTAAACTTTTGTTCCTTTCAAAGGTTTTGGAAAAAGTTGTACTATCACAGTTTACTTCATATCTGGATACACATAATATTTTAGATCCGTTTCAATCTGGTTTTTAAAGCACTGCATAGTACCGAGTCTGCATTGCTGAAGGTCACAAATGACATTCTGCTGTCTATTGATTCTGGATCTTCTGCTATCTTAATACTCCTGGACTTAAGTGCTGCATTTGATACGGTTGATCATAATAGTCTTCTGAATCGACTTGAGTGTGTTGTCGGGGTGCAGGGTTTAGCTTTAGAGTGGTTTGCCTCATACTTAAAGGGGAGAACTTTCTCTGTAAATATTGGATCTTTTACTTCTCCCGTTGCACCTATCCAGTGTGGTGTTCCACAGGGATCCATTCTTGGGCCTCTTTTGTTCTCCATTTATATGCTTCCTTTGGGCTCAATTCTCCAGAAACATAACATTAATTACCATTTTTATGCCGATGACCTCCAATTATATTTTCCATTCAAACCAGGAAATGACTTTTCAATTGATCATCTTTTGTCATGTCTTAGTGAAGTCAAGACCTGGATGGCAAAAAACTCTTTGCAATTTAATGAAAATAAAACCGAGGTGTTGCTACTGGGCCCTGCTGTTACTAATAACTCTGTCAAAACACAGTTAGGTTCTCTAAGTAACAACCTACACGACTACTTAAAGAATCTTGGAGTCCATCTCGATCCATTTCTTCACTTTGACAAGCATATAAATACAGTTGTAAAGAGTAGTTTTTTTCATCTTAGATGGTGAAACACTTTTTATCCAGTAAAGACCTTGAAATTGTAATTCATGCATTAATTTCTTCTCGTCTGGATTACTGTAACTCTCTGTATGTTGGCCTACCTCAATCTACACTCTCTCGGTTACAGATGGTTCAAAATGCGGCAGCCAGATTCTTAACAGGAACTAAGAAAAGGGATCACATCACCCCTGTTCTTGCTTCATTGCACTGGCTCCCTATAAAATTTAGAGTTGATTTTAAGATTCTTCTTTTTGCATATAAGGCATTGCATAATTCTGCCCCAGACTATATCTGTAATCTTATCACACCTTATGCAGCTTCTAGGTCTTTACGATCTAATGATGGGTTTGTCTCCCGTTCACGTTGTAAAACAAAGGGTGATCGGGCTTTTTCAGTAGTTGCCCCAAAACTCTGGAACAGTTTACCATTGCACACCAGAGCTTCTACATCATTGGATGTTTTTAAATCGAGCTTAAAGACATATTTTTACTTACTAGCATTTGGGTGATGTTGTGCATGTATTTTGCAAAATTAATTTGTGTTAAATTGTTGTGTTTTGAATTTTCATTTTAATTGCTCTTATATTTGTTTTATCCTTTGCTGTTTATTTTTTGTAAAGCACTTTGGATCAACTACGATTGTGTTAAACTTGTGCTCTATAAATAAAATTTGACTTGACTTGACTTGACTATATATAAATGTGTATATCCAACGCTATCTTACGACCAATTCATATTTTACGAGGTGGCTAAAATTCTT
>NC_066890.1:53443855-53549268 GCF_022985175.1 Labeo rohita
TAAAGAAGTCTCACCAAGCCTGCATTTATTTGATTCAAAGTACAGCAAAAGCAGTAATACTGTGAAATAGTTTTACCATTTAAAATAACTGCTTTCTATTTGAATATATTTTAAACTGTAATTTTTTTCAGTTACATTTTCAGCATTACTTCAGTCTTCAGTGTCACATGAGCCTTCAGAAATCATTTTAATATGTTGATTTGCTGCTCAAGCAACATTTATTTATTTATTAGTACTATTATAAATAATTAAAACAGTTCAGTAATTTTTTTCAGATCAGCATTATCACTGTATTATTCAAAAGCTTGGCATCAGTATTTTATTTATTTATTTATTGGAAAGAATTAAAGGAATTAATCACTTTTATTTTGCAAAAATGCTCCATAAATTGATCAAAAGTGATGATAAAGACATTTATAAAGTTACAAAAGATATCCATTTTAGATAAATGCTGAAAAATATACTCTGCTGTTTTCAACATAATAAGAAATTATCAGAATATTAGAATGATTTCTGAAGGATCATGTGACTAGAGTAAAGGTGCAAAGAATGCAGCTTTGAAATCACAGGAATAAAATTACATTTTAAAATATATTCAAATCAAAAAAGTTATTCTAAATAGTAAAAATATTTCAAAATGCTACTGTTTTTGCTGTACTTTGGATCAAATAAATGCAGGCTTGGTGAGCAGAGCAGACTTTTTTTTTTTTTTATATAAAAACAACAACAACAACAACAACAAAAAAACGTACTATTCAAAAACTTCTAACTGGTAATGTATCACATTATAACGTGACAATTATAATGTTTTTCTGGCCTGTCAGCTGCTGCAAATTTGAAAACCCTTTTTGCAAGATAAGCCTACCTTCTGTAATGACATCATGACAACCTGTATGAAGAGGGCAGGGTACATGGCCAGGTCTGGAAAGCACAGAAAGGGGCACAGTATGAAAACACTGCATTCACTGCAGTACAAGGTTCGTTACTAATCAAAGGAAAGACAAAACGGGCGCAAAAATAAAAGACAACTGTAAAAAATGTATTAATTAATTCATAACTTACATTATTACAAAAACGACAGAAAAGCAACAAACATTCTGATCCACAAACATTGTGTATTTTATTTTAGCCTGGTCAGTTAAAAGCATAAATTATTTACGAATCTTTTATATCATTACTATGTAATTAAAAAAAAAAAAAAATATATATATAATAATAATAATAATAATAATAATATATTATATATATATATATATATATATATATATATATATATATATATATATATATATACACACATACACACACATTATTGATAAGCAATTTAGATTTTTAGACCCCTTAACCCAGGGGTGCCCAACCCTGTTCCTGGAGATCTACCTTCCTGCAGAATTTAGTTCCAACCCTGATCAAACACACCTGTCTGTAATTATCAAGTGCTCCTTCAGATCCTAATTAGCTGGTTCAGGTGTGTTTGATTAGGGTTGGAGCTGAACTCTGCAGGAAGGTAGATCTCCAGGAACAGGGTTGAGCACCCTTGCCTTAACTTATCCCTAAATACAAACATACCCATATCATAGCGAATATAAAATCATATGAAACGTTAGACTGAAATATGCAAGAAACAAGAAACATTTTAGAAACAACACAGAATTACAAAAAAAAAAAATATTTTGGGACGCTAATCCCACTTCTACCTTTAAACCTAAACACAGCCATTTCTTACAGTAACGTTAGGCTATAAATAAAACCATGACAGACAGACAAGTGCAATCCCAATATTTACTGCAAAAAATGTCAAAAACATTACCAAAAGTAGTCCAAATGATGTTGCGTTGCCACCGCAGGTGAAATACAATTGTTTGGTGTGAGGTACAGAGCACAATTTAAGTTTTTAATCACTAAAAATATTACTCAGACTATCCTCCTGATTCACTTTGTGAAAGCGCGCATCATTCAAACACCTAGACAGGAACACTGCTGTCGCAATCTGTGACGAAGCAGGCGAGGACCAATGAGCGTTCGATTTTACTGCCGTAGTTAATTGAAGTGGTACATTTTGAATTTGGACGAACGAATCAGTGCGGGCTTTGATGTTTATACGGTCGTTGCTGACAGTGTTGCCAACTTAGCGCCTTTGTCGTTATATTTAGCGAGTATTCAGACCCCTCTAGCGACACATTTTCAAAAAAGCGACTAGCGACAAATCTAACGACTTTTACTGGTGTTATTGGAGACTTTTAGAGACTTTTTGACGTGAAACCGCACATTGTTCTTACTCTTCTCAACGAGCAGCGGGTGCTGCCGTTTGACCCATCCCCCGTGGCAAAGCACTCACAGGCGGCCCAGTTCTCGTGCACCAGCCCCTCCCAGCTGCAGTCAGAGCGCGGAGATGTTCACCCCTCCGTGTCCTGACTGCAAATGAATCGCGCATCATGTGCGTGAAGCCGCCGCTGGCTGATCCCGCCCTGTCTTGCATTCAGCAAGGGATTTAAAATGTAAAATGTACTTTGTCTAAAATAGTTAAATCACTTAACAAAAATAAAAAGCTGCATTTAGTTTGACTCACACAGCCTCAGTCACTTACTCGTCTGGTCCACTTACTTATCTCGTCGTGTTTGTGCCTTTCTGTGACATAAGTTAAACTAGCTAGCCAGTTCATCATGTCTAAACTGTACACACAAAAATATAGAAAGGAGTGGGAATCAAACCCTGAATTCAAAGGTTGGTTAAAGCCGTTTATTGGAGACAATACACGGGCATACTGTTTGTATTGTAAGGCTGATTTCTATGCCAAACTTAGTGATGTAAAAAAACACAAGGCAACTCAAAAACACACTCAAAAGGCAAAGCCTTATGATAGTTCCACCCAAAAAAGCCTGCCATTTATGATTCAAAAATTGACTCTGCTAAAAAGGCTGAGGCCACCATGGCATTAGCTATCGCTGAACACTGTTCCATGCTAGCATGTGACCACATTGGAGAAGCATGTAGAGCTGCTTTCTCAGACTCCACTGCAGCTACCCATTTCAAAATGCACAGGACAAAGTGCACAGAGATGATTAATGGTGTTCTAGCACCATACTTCCTCAAAAAGTTGGTTGCAGATGTGGGTGATCAGCGTTTCAGCCTCCTCCTCGATGAGTCCACAGATATAAGTGTTTCTAAATACTTGGGGGTTGTGATAAGGTACTTTAGTGACACCAAGCAGACAGTTGTCTCAACATTTCTGGGGCTTGTTGAATTGGAGGGAGGAGATGCCAGATCTATAGCCTGTGCTGTTGTGGGTTTCCTCGTGAAGTGTGGTCTAAAAAAAGAGAAACTCCTGGGGATAGGGACTGACAATGCCTCTGTCATGACAGGGGTTAACAATGGGGTCCATAAAGTCCTGAAGGAAGAGTATGGCCTTAAAGATCTTGTTCTTATTCGCTGTGTATGCCACTCTCTGCAGCTTGCTGTAAGTCATGCTTCCAATGACACCATCCCCCGTAGCGTGGAATACCTGGTACGAGAGACTTATAACTGGTTTTCAGTGTCTCCAAAGCGCAGGGAGGCCTACAAGGCCATATATGAGACCATCAACTGTGGGAAAAACCTTTACAAATAACAAAGGTCTGTGCCACACGTTGGCTCTCCATTGAACCTGCGGTTTCACGCATTTTGGACCAGTGGGAGGAGCTTAGGCTGCATTTCTCAGTCACCAAGTCCAGTGAACACTGCTACATGGCTGAGGTGTTGTATTCCATGTATAGCGACCCTCAAAACATTTTGTATCTGACATTTTTGAAGTCAGTGCTAGGTGAGGTACAGTTGGCCATCAAGGCTTTTGAGGGTGAACAAGTAGATCCTCTTAAGCTACTTGAAAGCTTGGTTAGCCTGATAAAGTCTGTGAGTAGCAGGGTGCTGAATCCACTGGCAAAAACGGATGTTCTTAAAGGGCCAATAGATGGAGACATCAGTCCCAAACCGTACCTTGGTTACCTTTTTGAATCAAAGGCAGCTGAGCTCCATCTTGTGCCGGAGCATGAAATCAATGTCCGAAAGCGGTGTGTAGCCTTCACCATCTCTCTCACTAATGAGTTGAGGGTGAGACTGCCGGACAACATCGAAGCATTGCAGTACATGTCAGTTTTTAATGTGGAGGAAACTTTAAAGCACAATAAGAGCCCTGGAGAAATAGGAAAAATAGCCAAGCTCCTCGGCTACTCCCCTGCAGACATAGACAAAATTGTCCAGCAATGGCGTGCCATCCACCTTAGCAAATGGAATGAGACAAAAAACACAATGAGTTTCTGGAGTGAGATTATGAAGTTCAGAGATGCAGCTGATATCAACCCATTTCAAGAACTTGCCATGGCTGCTGTGTCTGTGTTGTCCTTACCACACTCGAATGCTGAAGTCGAGAGAGTTTTCAGCCAGATGAGTGTGGTAAAAAGCAAGCTCAGAAATCAGATGTCCTTGCAGACCCTTAACTCCATCCTGTACATCCGATATGGACTGAAGCTGTCTGGTGAGGCTTGCTATGAGCATCAGCTCCCAGATAATGTTTTGCAGCTTTTTGGCACATCAGCTGCTTACTCATTCAAGTCAGCTCCCTCAGTTGCTGAACCTGCCATAGAGAGCCTTGTCCAAAATGACGACGAGCCACTCTTTCTGTGAGCCAGCACAGCCTGTCTGTATGTGGAGGGGGGTATGAAAAAAATACAATTAACCTGAATTAGGGCCAGACTAGTTACCATTTTCTCAGATTTTCTCTACTATATCCCATTTTCTTTCTATTATCTCTTTTGTTAATCTAGATTGTATAATTTTTTTATATATATATATACTATAGTTAAAAATGGTAATGTTTTACTGTGACTTCTTGTAGGTTCCTAAGTGGACCATAAGGTTAAACCCCAAACTTAAGAAAAAGAAGAAGAAGAAAAAAAAGATTGTATACAAAGAAAATGTTATGGTTAAAAATGTTAATATTTTACTGTGAGTTGTAGGTTTCTTAGTGGACCATAGGGTTAAAAACCAAACTTAAAAAGAAAAAAAAAAAAGGTTAAAAATGTTAATGTTTTATAGGCTCCTAAGTGGGCCAGGTAAAAAAGAAAACAAAAAAAAAAACAAACAAAAAAAAAAAACAAACAATTAACTCCGCCAGAGTGTCTCTTTTGGGTCACTATTGCCGGTCCCAAGCCCGGATAAAGGAGGAGGGTTGTGAATCGTAAATAAAAAAAAAAATAAAAATAAAAAAAAAGAATCCACATTAGAAGTTCATTTGTGGTTCTAAACATATTCAGGGTGGTTTTTACTCACCTTTTGTCTCTCCAGCGATGTTACTCCGCTCTCTACAGCGTCCATCACAATTACATGCATATGGTCGTTTATGCAAATTAGTCGATGACGTCATTTAGCGCCTTCTAGCTACTTTTAGGACAGCCAATAGCTACTTTCCTTACTGAGGAGTTGGCAACACTGGTTGCTGAGGATGAAAGATGATCGCTGAGTTGAATTTGAGGGTTGAATTTGGATTTGTTACTGGCAGTTGTATGAATTCAGAAGACTTGGATTACAAAGCACAAATAAAACTGACTGATGTTATTATGTTGCGTTTTTAGTGTGTTTATGGTTCTATTTTTCAGTCACTGCATGTTGGAGAAAATGGCGTTTATGTCCCACGGCAAACAAAATAAATATTTCATAAAAACGGTTAAATAATTGCAAAAAATGTTATTCATTTTAAGGGTGTGTAGTCTTGTTTTAAGTTGTATTCTTCGCAATGAGTTGACAGCAGAAATCACACAGAACCGATCGAAATGTTATTTTTCATATTAAGTAAATGAGTAAACTTAATTTAATAAATGCATTTGGAAACATATTGCCTTGGTATGACAACAAATATAATAAAAATGTTAATACCGCGATTTCATTGCCTTAATGCTGTAAACAGAAGTATTTTTCAGTGTCTATGCAAAAGTTTTACATAAAAAGATACGAATTCTCATGAGATCATGTTGCTAAACTTTAATACTTTGGTTTAGCAAAGTATGTTCACAATATTAGCTTAGTAATGGAACGTGTACTTCTTTTTCAGAAAACTATTATTACAATAACTTTCCATGATATATAATTAATTTAGCAGAAATAACGTTACTCACCGTGGAAGGCTCTCAGCTGGTGAAGAAAAAAAAGCCTCAGTATGGATCAACGGATGCTGGGATGAAGAGCTGGATCGCTTCACAGTATACCGGACCTTTGTGATTGGTTTAATACATTGTACATATTGAAAAATTGTAAACGTGCTGTTAACGTCCAAAATGTCCTCTTTTTTTAAACGTTCTTATGTGACCAGAGATTAACCAGAACTGCCTCCTAAAGTCTTATTGCGAACGTTATTGTATGACTAAAAGAGGACCATGTAAGAACGTTCTGTTAACGTCCCGAATGTCCTCTTTATATAACGTTCTTATGTGACCATAGAATAACCAAAATAGAACGTCCTCCTAAAGTCATTTTGTGAACGTTATTATATGACTAAAAGAGGACCATGTGAGAACGTTCTGTTAACGTCCCGAATGTCCTCTTTATAACGTTCTTATGTGACTATAGAATAACCAAAATAGAACGTCCTCCTAAAGTCATATTGCGAACGTTACTGTATGACTAAAAGAGGACCATGTGAGAACGTTCTGTTAACGTCCCGAATGTGCTCTTTATAACGTTCTTATGTGACCATAGAATAACCAAAATAGAACGTCCTCCTAAAGTCATATTGTGAACGTTATTATATGACTAAAAGAGAACCATGTAAGAACGTATTCTGTTAACGTCCCGAATGTCCTCTTTATGACGTTCTTATGTGACTATAGAATAACCAAAATAGAACGTCCTCCTAAAGTCATATTGCGAACGTTATTATATAACTAAAATAGGACCAAATATAGAACGTCCTCCTAAAGTCATATTGCGAACGTTATTGTATGACTAAAAGAGGACCATGTGAGAACGTTCTGTTAACGTCCCGAATGTCCTCTTTATAACGTTCTTATGTGACTATAGAATAACCAATATAGAACGTCCTCCTAAAGTCATATTGCGAACGTTATTATATAACTAAAAGAGGACCAAATATAGAACGTCCTCCTAAAGTCATATTGCGAACGTTATTATATAACTAAAAGAGGACCAAATATAGAACGTCCTCCTAAAGTCATATTGCGTTATTATATAACGTTACTGAACGTTACTGTATGACTAAACGAGGACCATGTGAGAACGTTCTGTTAACGTCCCGAATGTGCTCTTTATAACGTTCTTATGTGACCATAGAATAACCAAAATAGAACGTCCTCCTAAAGTCATATTGTGAACGTTATTATATGACTAAAAGAGAACCATATAAGAACGTATTCTGTTAACGTCCCGAATGTCCTCTTTATGACGTTCTTATGTGACTATAGAATAACCAAAATAGAACGTCCTCCTAAAGTCATATTGCGAACGTTATTATTTAACTTAAAAGAGGACCAAATATAGAACGTCCTCCTAAAGTCATATTGTGAACGTTATTATATGACTAAAAGAGAACCATATAAGAACGTATTCTGTTAACGTCCCGAATGTGCTCTTTATAACGTTCTTATGTGACCATAGAATAACCAAAATACAACGTCCTCCTAAAGTCATATTGCGAACGTTATTATATGACTAAAAGAGGACCAAATATAGAACGTCCTCCTAAAGTCATATTGCGAACGTTACTGTATGACTAAAAGAGGACCATGTGAGAACGTTTTGTTAACGTTCCGAATGTGCTCTTTATAGCGTTCTTATGTGACCGTAGAATAACCAAAATAGAACGTCCTCCTAAAGTCATATTGCGAACTTTGCTGTATGACTAAAAGAGGACCATGTGAGAACGTTCTGTTAACGTCCCGAATGTGCTCTTTATAACGTTCTTATGTGACCATAGAATAACCAAAATAGAACGTCCTCCTAAAGTCATATTGCGAACGTTATTATATAACTAAAAGAGGACCAAATATAGAACGTCCTCCTAAAGTCATATTGCAAACGTTATTGTATGACTAAAGGAGGACCAGGTAAGAACGTTCTGTTATCGTCCTAAATGTCCTCTTTGTAACGTTGTTAAATGACCACAGAATAACCAACATAGAACGTCCTCCTAAAGTCATATTGCGAACGTTATTATATGACTAAAAGAGGACCATGTGAGAACGTTCTGTTAACGTCCTAAATGTCCTCTTTGTAACGTTGTTATATGACCACAGAATAACCAATATAGAACGTCCTCCTAAAGTCATATTGCGAACGTTATTATATGACTAAAAGAGGACCATGTGAGAACGTTCTCTAAATGTCCCAAATGTCCTCTTTGTAACGTTCTTATGTGACCAAAAAATAACCAAAATGGAACGTCCCCCTTAAGTCGTATAACGAACATTGAGCACCAGAACTTTCGTAACCAAAAGAGGACGTTTTAGGAACGTCTCCAATGTTCTGTAAATGTTCGGGACATTCGACACCTTTAGACAACTTTTAGGGAACGTTGCGCAAGGTTGCGAGAACGTCGCCTCCTACGTGGGTTGATTCTTACCAGAGTAATCCACAGCTGTGTTTTAGTTTGTTGATAGTTGTTCATGAGTCCCTTGTTTGTCCTAAACAGTTAAACAGCCCACTGTTCTTCAGAAAAAATCCTTCAGCTCAAATTCTTTGATTTTTCAGCAGTTTTGTTGACCGTTTTGAATTTTTTAACATTCAGCTATTATTTTTTCTTGTGGTCTATATGTAAATGTATTTTATTTGAAATACCTTTATTCAGGTCAGTATTAAATAAACAATAACATGCATTTTGTATGATCCCTCGTATCTTGGTAAAATAATTAATAATTTTTCATATTCTTTGAGGTGTATGTAAAAACTTTGAAAAACTTGACAATTTTACGAGTTATAACCTTTTTTTTTTTTTTAATTTGATGTTTCAGCCTTTGTATTTCTGTTACAGTTTATCTTAAACCAAGCAAAACAAAACATTTTGTTACCTGTAACCTAGCCTTTTCGAATCATGTTTACAGTGTTTGTCTGTGTACATATAGTCGATGCCACAAAATGCATCGTCACCCACCATTCCCATATAAAATAAAATAAAATAAATAAAAAACAGAATGTATTTTTTGCTCTAAAATGTCACTCATTAACATTGCTAATATTGTTTTGTTTTTTTTTTTTTTTTTTTTTTTAAGGAGAAGATTTGGACAGCACCCAAGTGGCACCTGCAGGAAGTGGCTCAGACACAGAGTCACAGAAAGGCACTGCAAGCAAAATAACCATGAACCATATACTGGAAAAACAATATGAAGTATTAACACTGGAGGAAGCAAAACTAAAATTAGAAATACAAAAACTGGAATTAGAGAAAACTAAGCTAACACTGGAGATACAGAAGCTTGGACATGAACTTTAGATCTCATTGACTGAAGTATTAATCAGTTAACTACTTAATTCCTGAGATTTTCTAGCTGACTTATACAGGTAAATGAAAGCAATGTTTCTATACAAATAACTTTAGGTGTATTTAATAGATTTGACATGTATTTAAGTAAATATTAGTGTAGTTCTATTTAAGTGATTTGAAGATTATATTGTATTTCAGAAGTTACTACTGATTCTGTGTATTTTTTTTTTTTTTTTTTTGTAAATATTGGTTTGATTAAATTAAAATTTGTCAAGTGCATTTCAAAATTCATTCTTTCACTTTTCTCAATCAAACAGAGAAAATGTTTTCTACAATCATTTGGCGAATGTAACGCCCACATCCATCTTCATCTCTTGCCTCATTGATCTCCATAGCAGGTTCCTCAAGCATTTGGTCTTCTTCCAGGTCTGGGAGTGCAAGATCTCTATTAAAATAAAGTGATTTATTAATCCTATTATTTAAAATTATTGGATAAATGTAGCTAGGAGTTTAAACTATGCCTAAATTTCTATTTATTACCTTGCTAAGTTGTGTAAAACAACACATGCACAGATTATGTTGCAAACCCTCTCTGGTTTCATTTTGAGCTCTCCATGCAAACAATGAAACCTTCGTTTCAGGACTCCGAAACACCTTTCAATGACATTCCTTGTTTTGGCATGGGCTGTGTTATACCGAGTTTGAGCTGCAGTGACTGGATTCAAGAAGGGTGTGAGAAGCCAGGGTTTTAGTGGATAACCAGAGTCACCTAAAAGCACCCCTTGCAATTCTCCTCTCTCAAATGCATCATGAATTTGGGAATTCAACAAGATTCTTGAGTCATGGGTTGATCCTGGCCAGCGAGCGACACAGTTGAGCACCCTGAGTTTGGCATCACAGATTGCCTGCACATTAATACTGTGGTAGCCTTTCCTATTGACAAACAGTGGCTCATGGGTTGAAGGTGCTTGAATCCTAATGTGTGTTCCATCAATGGCCCCTATTACATTAGGAAATCCGGCAATGTTGAAAAATCCACCTTTACCTTATTCAAGGTAGAGACATCAGTCGGAAACAGTGGGAGTCTGCCTGACAGCACACAGGAAACTCTATGAATGATTCTTGATGCTGTAGACTTGTGTACACCGATTATGTCTGCAGCTGCGTTAATGAAACATCCCGTGGCAAAGAAGCGTAGCGCTAGACATATTTGTAGCAGTGGAGGGATGCTACAATTTCTTGAAGTTTCAGGCCTCAGCTGCTCCTCCAAGTCAAATGCTAATTGTTGAATCGCATGTCTTGGAAATCTCAGTTTTTCAAACAGTTCCTTTTCAGAGAGAACTTCCAGTGGATTTGATCGGTCTTTGAAAAACCTTTCTCTTCTTATTGCATGTTCATAAACCCAAAGATTAAAATTTGCCATAGCACAAGACAAACAAAAGTCTACGCTGTTTAAAAATCTGTCACAGCTGACAGTTGGTTTCCATGGCAACATAGATTGTAAGGAAAAATTAGCCATGGGGTACTCAGTCGAACTTTTTGGTCTTAAATTAGACCAGTCTAAGATTTTATGCAACTGGCTTACAAAGTAAAGACCCGTCTTAAAGAAAAAAAATAGATGACTAACTTGTAAGACCAGTCTAAAACAGTTTTATGCAACCGGCCCCAGATGCTTTATGGTGGAACAGGCGCATGACCAAGCAAACTTAACTGAATCTTTACTCATTTTAAAAGAAAATGAAGAATGTCTCGAATTTGCTCTCATTGCTCATGTATTTACTCATGTATGGTAAGACATTTTAATATTACAATCTCTCTTTAGGTCAACGATAAATACGAACGTGACGGTTTAGTTTATATTCGACTAATTTATTTAATATCTGTATTTTACTTGACCATTGTAAGACATTTGTTACAGTTTTTTTCTGGTCAACGACAAAAATGAACAATGAACATGAAACGTGTTTTGTGTGTTTTTTGTTTGGTTTGTGATGAAATGTTCATTTCTTCTTGAGGTGTGTCTGGTGAGACAGATGGAGGGTCAGTGTCTGTGATGAAGGGAGATTCAGTCACTTTAACATGTCTTACGGAAATAAGCCAACAAGAAGACATTATGTGGTATTTTAACATTTCCATCGCTGAAATGACTGGAGAGGGAGAGATTCAGAGGCAGACTGAAACTGGATTGTCAGACTGGATCTCTGACCATCTTAAACACCAGAACCAAAGATGCTGGACTTTATGATGTATGGGTCTCCAGCAAAAACCTTGGCGGTGGAGGATCCTACTCTGTTGTTGTTCAGGGTAAGTCGTTTAAAAGCAAGTCATGTACATTTAAAATACGTTATTAATTTGATTCTTTTTGGAATGACATTAAATATGAATTTATTTTCTTTAAGAAATTGCTCCTGAAAGATTTCCACTTAAAAGGACTGAATAAATACAACAGACAAGGTTAATCTCCCCCTCCTTGTACTGTCTTCATGTTTCATCATAATTGTCCCCAGACAATTGAGTTAGGCCTTTAGTTATTTTCAAACCTAAATAATTCAGGAATATTCATTAAATTGCATGTAAACTGTTTTATTTATTCAGCTAAAATGATCAATACATAGTCCCCAAATAAGATTTTATGTTCCTTGCCATTCATGTTCATTCCTGGAAACAACAAATCCCATTTGATAAATTGGACCATTGGTTTTATATGGATAATATTGGTCTGATTTGTCATCAAAATTCCTCCTTTCAAGCATTAATATTGGAAATCCCAATTAAATTCCTATATGTGACCCTGGACCACAAAACCAGTCATAAGGGACAATTTATGAAATTTAGATGTATATATAATCTGAAAGCTGAATAAATAGGCTTTCCATTGATGTATGGTTTGGACAATATTTGGCCAAGATACTGTTTGACAGTCTGGAATCTGAGGGTGCAAATATCCTAATGATTTTTGGCTTAAAATTAAAAATCGATCACTTCCCATCGTTGGCTATTGCTATAAATATACCCGTGCTACTTATGACTGGTTTTGTGGTCCAGGGTCACATATGGTGTAGAAAATGCCAAAATCCTATTAAGTAATAACAGTATTGATCTGTGTAATATGCATGTGTTGTATGTTCATTAAGTTGTTAAAGATCATCCATGAGTTTTTTGCTGACTGTGTTTTTTTGCTGACATGTTGGCTGGTTTAGCCGTCATAGACTACATTCTTCATATTCTGTGTGTTGATTACTTTACACAGAGTTAGCAGAAAGTATTATTATTATTATTTAATATATAATAATATATATAATAATTATTATTACTATTTGTTTCTTCTTTATGTGTGTCTCGTGTTGATACAGATGAAGCGTCAGTGATGGAGGGCGATTCAGTCACTCTACACACTGGTGTTAAAACAAACCAACAAGAAAAGATTAAATGGTATTTTAATGACATTCGAATAGCTCAAATCAGTGTAGAACAGAGTAAGATCTGTACAGATGTTCAGTGTAAAGATGGTGATGAGAGATTTAGAGACAGACTGAAGCTGGACAGAGAGACTGGATCTCTGACCATCATGAACATCAGAACCACAGATGCTGGACTTTATAAACTACAGATCATCAACAGCAAAACCAGCACCATGAAGAGATTCAGTGTTGCTGTCGCTAGTGAGTATAATTTACTGTTGATTGTCATTAAATATTTACATCTTTGTTCTCGTAGGTTGATCCTGAAGTCATTAAAGGCTTAGTTCACTTCCAGAAGTAAAATTTCCTGGTAATTTACTCCCTCCGCCCCTACGTCATCCAAGATGATTATGACTTTCTTTCTTCAGCTGAAAAGAAATTAAGGTTTTTGAGGAAAGCATTCCAGAATTTTTCTCTATAGTGGGCTTCAATGGTCTGAGTCTGAGTCATTATGTTTAATAGAAAGTCTTGTACATATATACCATTATTCAGCAACATATGAGTCAGAGTCAGACACTGATGAAGAAGAGACTCCAGCAGAAGTAGAAACTCTTACAATGCCCCAGGATGTTTCTGAATAGTCAGCTGATAAATTTGTCATTTTTGCAAACTGAGAACATTTAGACCATTTTTAAAATAGCAACAAATGTTTTTTTTCAGGCTTAAAGTTGATATGGGACATGAGGAATTGCTTTTTTTTTTTTTCTTTTCTTTTTTTTTGGTCTCAGAAAGATCCTTCAATCTGCTGTTGGTTTGTGTTTCAGGTGTTTCTGCTGCTGAGCAAGATAAAATGAGAAGAAAGTCAGTGAAGGAGAGAGAATCTGTCACTTTAGATTCTGGTGAAATAAAAAATCAAATCATTCGATAACGTGGAATTTTAATGACATTCGCATCGCTGAAATCATTGAAAATTCAAGTCAAATCTGTGCAGATTATCAGTGTTAAGAGAGATTCAGAGATAGACTGAAGGTGGATCATCAGACTGGATCTCTGACCATCATGAACACCAGAACCACAGACTCTGGAGTTTATAAACTACTGATTAGTGGGATCAGATTCAGCATTATTAGGAGCTTCAGTGTTACTGTCACTGGTGAGTATCACTCAGTCAGTCACTCAGTCCATTTTTCTATGAACAGTTTTTAATGAAAGTTTGAGGTTTTTGATTTAAACTTTTTATTTATTTTTTTTTTTTTTTAATTATTAACCTGAATATTGCATAATAATCACTTGTAATGTTTTGGTCTTTCTTGTTGAGTTCTCAGTGTTGTGATGCTGTTTTAGCTGCTTCTCTTCAAAAACAACAGATTGTGCCAGTTATCAGTTAAATCAATACCATACAGCTGATGACCAAAGTAGCAGAGTGTAAATAATATTTAATATATAATAACAAAGATATTGTTCTCTAAATAATAACAGCTTTCTTTTTTCAGCTGTTCTAGTGGGAATATATGTTCCTGTTGTTGTTGCTGTTTTGCTACTCATTGCTGCTGCTGCTGTGATTTACTATCGCTGGTTCCATTTTAAAATGAGAGGTTAGTATTACATACAGCTGATGTAACGAGGGAAATATGATATTTATTGCATTAATAATATTTAATAACTTTTTTTTTTCCTTTTAGTTTAATCAAAGTACTGTACTGTATGTTTAATTGAATTTATTGTGATTATTCAAACAGACTATGTGATGCATCTCAGTGATCAGGTAAGGTGCTATGTAGGGCTATCAAACGATTAATCGCGATTAATCACATGCAAAATAAAAGTTTGTGTTTAGATAATGTATGTGTGTGTACGGTGTATATTAATTGAGTGTATATATAAATGCACACACATACATGTATTTAAATAAATAAACATTTATATATAAAATTCATATTATATATATATATATATATATATATATATATATATATGTAAATATTTTATATGAGTAGTATCACACGAGTAGACGAGTAGTCAAACCGCTCTATTTCTGATCCGGGCTAGTCAGCATGAATGGTGGTTTCATTTTTCACTGTTGGTCTGGTAGTTATGTAGGCAGTCCAATTTTGAAGTTACAATTTGCAGTTGTGGAAATCCTAGTGGAGTTGTTTAAGCTGCTTGGTTTCAACAAAAGCTGTTTCTGCTGATGAGGAATTTTTGAGTTCTGCAAAAATGTTTTATAGTAAATGTCAAGAGATCAAAAATTTGTATTCTTCATGTCATGACCATTTTAAGAGAAGCATCCCATATTTAAGACATGTAAACCCTTAATCTTAAATATCAGGATATCAGAATGTGAAATCTTTAGTCTTGTTCTCTTTGTGTAACTGAACCATCAATCCTGTTGATTTATTCTATGATTCTGTGTTTTAGAGTCGTGTAGACGACTTGCCCTCTAATCAGACTGAAGATCTGCTGATGGATGAGACGTCCTCTACTCAGTCTGAGACTCATGCTGCCATTGAGACGCCAACATTTATTTTAATAGAGGAAAACATAATAACATGATTTCATTAGATACCAAGACTGAAATTTCACCTAATTCAAACTAGTTGTAAGTACAGTTAGGAAAATTAAATAATACATTGAAGAAGCAGGTGCTGAATTGAGTTTGTACTACTAATAGTGGTAATATTACAGTCATTTGACAACACTAGATGAAAACACCAGAGTGCTGTTATTCATAACATTCATGTTACTCAAAGCTGCTGTTTTCAGCAGGATCCAGTTTATGGAGCACTTTCTTTGTTTTTAGTATTGTAGCTTTATGGTTAAAGAAAGGTTGAAGGTTCAAATCCTGCAAGGGTTGATCCATGATATCTCACCACTGTATCCTTAATCAAACTGTTAATCTCAGGATCTGAACCTGTAATAACTGCACTAAAAACACGGCATCAAACGGCATCAAAATGCCAAATATGTTTTATTTAAATATATTTAATTAGTTTATTATGTTCCATACTTGTTACTGGCTGCTGCACATTCTTTTATACTTTTACTTATATTAAGTATAATTTGTTAAAAGAGATACAAAGTTCTGGCATGAAACTCTAGATGGCGTAGTCCGATAGGTCTAACAGCTCAATCTGACATCATTATCACATGGCACAGCTGATTGGTTCTCTCCTGTATTGGTAGCCAATAAGTAGCCAATAAGCGTGTTACAGTGTTAGCAGTTTGCATCATATGCAGGAGTGAAATATTAGGTGTATTAGCAGCATTTACGCAACTGTTTATACAGCTGGAGCAAAACGCAGTCTAGAGCATGTAATCGCTCTGATGACACGACGATAGTAACAGACATGAAACAGGTTAAATAAGCATTCTTGTGTATACATGTCTACTGGTGATCGCCATATCCAGTGGCGTAATTTCAATGTCACGTTCGTTTAATACTAAGGCTGATGTTTCCTTAATTGTTCTGAGCATGCGGTCGATTCCAGCTGCACGCAGTGTCAGAAACATGCGCTTATCTACGGTTGTTGTAGTCCCCGGAGAAATGCATTATGGATACAATGTAGTTCGGAGAAATGTGCTCGTGTGATGTGTGCTCTCACTGTGCCGTGTAGTTCAGAAAATGACTCTTCGGAGCAGCAGGACATATGTCTTGGTGATAGATCTGCTTGTTGGGGGGTGTTTGTTCTTGTTATTGGTTTGTATTGTCCATTCTGTCTCCTACTTTGAGGGGGTTATTTCAAGCATGTTATATTTGCAACAGCAGCATGTTGTGGATATATCCCTCCAGGTGTCATGACAGAAATGTAATTTGTTAGGGATGTGACGAGACCAGTCGGATCTCGTGATGATATCCTTGCAAAACATTTTGCAGTGTTTACGTTAGAGCTGCATGATTAATCCTTATAAGATCGAGATATCGATTTAAACACCCATGCGATCTTATTCCTGAATGACAACGACTCAGTTATGTCTGTTAGGACTGTTTCACATCGCGAGTGTCAGTGAAGCGTGAGAAGCACTTTTCGTCTCTGCCCATGTTAATGAATCAGAGGTAGGGATGGGTAGCTCGACACCGTGCTGCGTCCGAATTTCGGATACTTCCCTACTATATAGTACGCGAAAAACAGTATGCGAGGCGAGTAGTATGTCCGAATTCATAGTATTCGAAATTCAGTAGGCGAGAAGTACCCGGATGACCTACTGCTTCCGCCAGAATTCTGTAGTACGCATACCATGGACACTTTCCCATCCCATGAGGCTCCGGGAGAGGATGCGTTGTATTCGAAAAATGGCGGAAGGTGGAGACGCGGCTCATTTCAAGTGTAAGTACCTCAGGAAAAAACGTTGTTTATTGTGATTAAATTACACTTGTTTAACACGGTCTAAATAAACGGATGACTTATTGAAAGTTTAAACATTGTAAATCGAAACGTTATTTGACAAATAATCTAGAAGCTGTCTACGAAGCCGTGATCTGCGAGCAGCTGACCAACGCCTTCTCTGAGCTGTCTGTCCAATCAACGTTAAAACGCCGAACATTGCCGGTGCTGGTGTTCGTGCAGTGGAGCAGTCTCTTTAAATTTCGCGCTGTTGTGACGACGCATGACACGTGACAACATCAATATGGCGGATGTAGTACGTCCGAATTCCATTCATACTACCCACATTCATACTATATAGAACGTACTTTTTAACGGTCGGGTAGTACGTTCATATTTAAATGTAGTACCTACTTAACCAGTATGCGATTTCGGACGCAGCATAAGACTTTAATCTCAACCAGCAAAGACAGCGGAACACAGCCTTCTTTACTCACACCGAAGAGCGCAATTCCAAAGAAAAACAGCCTACACGTAATAACCGAGTCCCCTCTTGTGGACACTTTATGAACTGCATTCCAACATAAAGTATTACAGTAAAGATACCACACATTGTTTTTATTTGTATGTGAATCTCATTGGAGATGTAGTGTCATTTTGCCTGGATCATTTTGTGATGTTTTATGAGGTGCTGTTTGCATATAGTCTCACGGCCAGAGTCTTGAGAAGAAAGATTGTGACTTGTAAGGCATTAAAAGTGAGCGTCCTGTTCATGAAGTATGTTGATTGTGATACTATGCCTTGTATTATCACTGTGTGATGAATATTTGCCTCCACTTGGTGGTTCAGGCTGTAATATGGGTGCAAATGTAAAACGTGCTTTAAAGTTAAGCCTGTATAAACGCTGTTGTCTTTCTGTAACGAATGAATAAATTGAATGCTCCTGGTATCTTTATTTAATAAATGCCATTAAAATATTTACACATAATAGCTGGATTCCTGAAATGGTGAATTCTTAGTCTAGACACAAGATTGCTAAAACTATTATAATAATACTTGTATACATGTATGTATTTACGAAATAAAAGTGCTAATGTGACATCAGACTACTGTTTGAAAAAGAAGTGATAATTTCTTTGTCTTACACTCTTTAAATATATTAAAGTTTGATTTTAAAGTAGGCATAATAGTGGATTTTTTATAACGTATTATTAACATGTATTTCCTTGTGATACAAGTGGAGAACATTGTTAGTGACCCAAATATAAGCAGTAGCATTCATGATGGCAAACTGTTTTTGTTTGTTTGTTTGTCTGTTTGGTTGTTTTTCGTTTGTTTGTTTTTCCTGTGTATATTGGTCATCCCTCTAGTGGTCACATGCTGTATTAGTTTCAGTTCTGAAGGTGCGCTTTCGGTCTGCCGCTTTAAGTTCTATCTTAATACAGAATTAAAAGCGAAGGCAATTAGATCTAAGCTATAAAATGGCAGAATCTGGCTAGGAAATGAGGGGATGTTATGTTTACGATACAAAGCATTAGACGGAAACATTTAATGCGGGTTATGTACAAGTAAAAAAAAAAAAAAACATGGCAGGTTTGCAGTTCTCACAAAATACGTATTAAGTTTAATGAAGCTGTGTTTCAAATCACTACAGGCAGAAGATGAAAAAGATTTTTGTTTCGTGTGTAGAAGAAAGAACGCCGCGAAACGTCACCACGTCCTCACGCTATAGCCCATAGGGAGGCTTAATGGTGAAACAGGAATGACCAAGCAAACATCACTGAATCTGTACTCATTTTTAAAAGAAAATGAAGAATGTCTCGTATTTGTTCTCATTGTTCATGTATTTACACATGTATGGTAAGACATTTTTAATAGTACGATCTCTTTTTAGGTCAACGATAATATGAACGTGGCGGTTTAGTTTATATTAGACTAATTTATTTACTATTCTGTATTTTACTTGACCACTGTAAGACATTATTTGTTACAGTTTCTTTTCTCTTCAGCGCTAAAAATGAATGTACATTAAACGTGTTTTGTATGTTTTTTTTGTTTGTTTGTTTTGTTTTTTTTTATTTGTGATGAACTGTCCCTTTCTTCTTTAGGTGTGTCTGGTGCTGATACAGATGGAGGGTCAGTGTCTGTGATGGAGGGAGATTCAGTCACTTTACAATATCCTACGGAAATAAACCAACAAGAAGACATTATGTGGTATTTCAATAACATTCCCATCGCTGAAATTACTGGAGATCCCACTAAGATTTGTACGGATGTTCGGTGTGATAATCGTAATGAGAGATTCAGAGACAGACTGAAGCTGGATCATCAAACTGGATCTCTGACCATCACAAACACCAGAACCACAGACTCCGGACTTTATGATGTTTGGGTCTCCAGCAAAAAGCCTCGTGGTGGAGGATCCTACTCTGTTGTTGTTCAGGGTAAGTCGTTATGTTTAAAAACAAGTCGTGTACATTTAAATGACGTCATTAATTTGATTATTTTTGGAGTGACATTAAATATGAATTTATTTTCTTTAAGAACCTGCTGCTGGAGAATTTGCACTTAAAATGAATGAATTAAATACAACAGACAAGCATACTACAAAATCATGCAAAAAAAAAAATGCAAGTGTTTACAAAATGAATGTGCAAAGAAGGTCAAACATTCTTTACAAAAAAAGGTAAAACAGGTAGTATAAATGATCAGTTTTTCAGTTAGGCTAAAATTCAAGAAAACAACCCTCATGCTTGTTTGATAGTGCTTAACTAGAAAAAAAAAGTCATACAGGGACATTTTTTGCTTTTGGATATCTTGAAATTCTGGATAGCTTCAAAATTCATTGTAACTGTATTTGAATAGACAATGTTTTTTGACTTTGTTTTTGCAAAGTGCTCAAAAAAATGTCAGCTCGCATACCTCGCATCACAATATTAACGCAGATGATACATATCGCACACCCTGTTTACATTATGAATTTATATGTATTTCTCTACCCACAAACTTTATGATCTGAAACCATATTAATTTAGTTTTGTGGCTCATAAGGAACTGTTCATTTCTTCTTTAGGTGTGCCTCATCTTGATACAGATGAAATGTCATTGATCGAGGGAGATTCAGTCACTCTACACACTGGTGTTAAAACAAACCAACAAGAAAAGATTAAATGGTATTTTAATGACATTCGAATAGCTCAAATCAGTGTAGACCAGAGTAAGATCTGTACAGATGTTCAGTGTAATGAAGGAACTGAGAGATTCAGAGGCAGACTGAAGCTGGACAATCAGACTGGATCTCTGACCATCATGAACGTCAGGCTCTCATATGCTGGACTTTATAAACTGCAGATCATCAACCGCAAAACCAGCATCTCGAAGACATTCGGTGTTGCTGTGGCTAGTAAGTATAATTATGTTGGCTTGGCAGAGCCAACAGATTGTTATTGTATGTATGTATGTATGTATGTATGTATGTATTTATTTATTTATTTATTACTCTAACAACAATTAATATTCAATGAAAACTATGCAATGTTATTTTAGGCTTCTTCCATTTCTGCAGGTGCACACCTTCAAACATAAAACGTGCTCTGTGATACTATTGTTTGCAAATGCAATGTCATTTTAGGATTGTTCACTTTCTTCATCTAAACACCTAAAACATAAAACCTGCCCTGTTATACTATTTTTTTTTTTTCCAAATAGAAAAAAAATAGTGGCAATTTAATCTTAATGTGGTTCAGAGAATAAGGGCATAATGCTAATGCTGTCCACACGAGGGAGCCACAGGATAGCTAATCATTCAAGATCTCAACTCAAAACTTTGTTAATGTTTCATTTAGGTAACTAAATAATAAATGCATATAAATTAATTGTATTTTCATAACCTTTAATAAAGCCCAATATAGTAAGTATGCAAAAAACTGTAATCTCCTAAATACTAATAGACCATTACTTTTTTTTTTTTTTTTACTTAATTTTAATGGTATTGACAATATATTTTTCAAGTTATCTGTCATAACTAAATGTACATCCAAGTGAAGAAGGGGCACTATATTAGTAATTTATTTTCATATTGTGCATATAATAGTACTCACATATGGACTCATAATTTACTTGAAAACAGACATGTCCATTGAATAGCTAGATCATCTACAGAAGCCATTTTGCTTGGATCCCAATGACCACCTTGACTTAAACCGCATTGTTTCAGTTACCTTCTGTGCCCACAGCACTTCGGTGACAGGACTTTGAAATAGCAAACAGGGAAAACAGTAATAGACATGACTTATTTCGCATCCAGCTAGCCAACTCGGTTGAAGCTGTTGTCAAGTTATCACAAGTACTCTGGCTGTTTTGCCCCAAGGGGCCGAGGCCGGCTCTGCCAAGCCAACATCAAAGTTAGTTCACTAACTTTAGCTTCTAGTTTAATGTTGATGTTCAATAAATATATACATCTTTGATCTCGTAGGTTGATCCACAAGTAGTCAGAGAAGTCATTAGATATAAAGTCATCCAGGAGATTCACGTATGTTTGTCTAACGAGTGACTAAATTAGTGTTTTTCTGCTGTTCGTTTGCATGTGTTAGGTTATGAATCCAGACATATTTTTCTACCTACAGTCTATCTGTAGAAAGAAATATTTTCACAGCACTTTCATGTTGTATAATTTTGTTTGGTGTGTAATGAACTGTTCATTTCTTCTTCAGATTTGGCTGGTGTTGGTACAGATGAAGTGTCAGCCTATGCAATGGAGGGAGATTCTGTCATTCTACACACTAATGTTAAAACAATCCAACAAAAAAATATTAAGTGGTATTTTAATGACATTCTAATAGCTCAAATCAATGGAGACCTGAGTAACACCTGTACAGATGTTCAGTGTAATAAAGGTACTGAGAGATTCAATGACAGACTGAAACTGGATAATCAGACTGGATCTCTGACCATCACAAACATCAACACCACAGATGCTGGACTTTATCAACAAAAGATCATTAGCGATAGAATCAGCACTTCAATCATGAAGCACTTCAGTGTTTTTGTTCATGGTGAATCATTATGTTTAATATGTTTTGTACATTTAAATCACATCCATAATGTGCTTCATGATATTTTACAGTGACATTCAGAGCTGTTTTTTTTTTTTTTTTTTTTTTCTCTTAATTAATATACTATTTATGTATATATATCCGTGTTCGGATTCCTGGCACACTTGTGGTGTTCCCGATCAAAAATGACTGGACTCCAAACAATTGCTTATAAATCTCTTATTATTGTGTATTATTATCACCAAATATTGGATTCAATCTTTTTGTCAACTTGTTTTCTTTCATGTAAGACTGGTTTCTACATCTGATTATTCGTAGGCCTCATTTATCAGAAAGTAGGCACCAGTATGAATGAAACCCATCCTATTTTGCATAAAAATCAAAAAAATAATACCTCTCTCAATAGAAATATTAAGCAGACATATAATAATCCACACTTTTTTCAGTGTACAGATGTTTACAGGAGTGTTTTGTTGTTAATTTAAAATAAACACACTGATGTGGCAAGCTATTAGAACCGAACCAAACCAAAAACTGTGGTTAAAAACCAACGTACCCCCTCCGGTTATACTTGCACTGCTCTGAGCATGAGGGATCTGTGCCAGTAGGGCAGAGTAACCAGTTGTAGATGGGGCTAACTCTTGTGTTATGTGACAAAAGGCAGCAGACTCATTTTGAGACACTTTCTGATTTATGGGAATTATAAAAACAGGAGTTGGTCGATATTTACTATTATAGGGTGGTGGGACACAAAATTATGTTATGTAAAAGTTATTTTGAATAATAGGAATTAACTACACATTAAGTTCAGAATGATTTTAAATTAATTTATTGTTAGTTTTGTTCTGGTGAAGGTGACAGTTTCTCATCAAGCAATCTTTGACCTTGTTATATTCATAAATGTGGTGCCTTGCTAAATGTATGTTATTTCATACTTTTTTTTTTTTTTTTTTTTTTTTTTTTGGTTCACCAGCAAAACAAACTATGGGAGGAATTGAAAAAAAAAAATCAAAATTGTATTCAAATTGTTTTATAAGCACGCAATATCAAATGATAAAAATGATAAAGCATAAGGAATTGCTTTCATATTCATAGTTCTTGAGGTTGTTTGGTTAGTTACCTTCCTTTTATGGTTTGTTTTTTAGGTTTTCCTTCTGAAGAACGAGATGATATGAGAAGAAAGTCAGTGAAGGAGGGAGAATCTGTCACTTTAGATCCTGGTGAAATAAAAAACCTGAATGATTTCTTGACGTGGTATTTTAAGGACACACTCATCGCTGAAATCACTGGAAATCAGAGTAAGATTTGTGCAGCTGATCAGTGTGATGAGAGACTCAGAGACAGATTGAAGGTGAATCACACTGCATCTCTGATCATCACAGACATGAGGACATCAGACTCAGGACTCTATAAACTAACAATCACCAACATCAGATTCAGCATCATAAAGAGCTTCAATGTTGCTGTCATTGGTAAGTATCATTTAGTCACTCAGTGCGTTTTTCTTTTAACAGGTTTTAATGAAAGTTTTTTTTTTTTTAAATTTATTTATTTTATTTTTTTATTTTTTTACATTTTTTCCCATTCTCAAAGTTAAAAATAAACTCTCTGTCTGTCTCCAGGTGCTGTCGCAGGAATAAATGCTGTTGTTGTTGCTGTTGTTGTTGTTGTTGTTGTTGTTCTGCTGCTTGTTGCTTCAACTGTTGCTGTGATTTACTGTAGGTAAAGTAGGGGAGGTGTGTATTACATACAGATGCACGATGAACATATATTTGTTTTGTAAAGACAATTTTTAAAAGATGTGAAATTAACCAAAGTACTATGTGTTTAACTGAGTTTGTTGTTATTGTTCAAACAGACAGATAAGACCCTTCTTCCTCGGCTGGGATCATTTAGAGCCTTTTGAAGCTGCATTTAAACTACATTTTGGAAGATCAAAATCGGGGGCATAATTGAAATCCATTATATTGTAACAACTGGCTGTTGTTCTCTAGAACATGGGCTAACCGGAGCTAAGCTACTGTGAAACTTTTTTAAGCTACTTGCCAGCAGGGTGCTAGCACCTACTTAACTTAGCTAGCGGAAAGTGCGAACACTTGTGTCCCACACACCGCATGACCTTGAGTGTCTCTGTGAACAGATGCACAGATGGAATAAACCAACAGGAGGCAGCACTGTCGTCCTATACCTTTAATTAGAACACAGAGTAAGTCACACTTTTTATATAACAGGGCTGTAAATGAACCAAACCCACCCAAACTAACTTGAACATAAAAACACATAACATTGCTAATGCAAAAACCCAACCGTCTTGCTTAACGCAAAAATAAGTGAACTCTAAAGAAATACCCATAATGCACCGGGCTGCTAGCACTGACTGCTGGGTCATTACAATATGAAGAAAAATCCTGGAATGTTTTCCTCAAAAACCATAATTTCTTTACGACAGAAGACAGAAAGACATGAACATCTTGGATGACAAGGGGGTGAGTACATTATTTGTAAATTGTTGTTCTGGAAGTGAACTTCTCCTTTAATAAGAGTTTCCGAGTCCGTTTCAGTAAATGGAAGGGTGTCCATGGTCAGATGCAATGGATGCAGCCAAAGACAATAGATATATACAGCGTCTGTACTGACAGTACATTTGTTGAAATGAAAAAAAGTATTATTTTTGTAATTTAAAACTTTATAAGTTACATATACAAAATATTATATTATTGTAGAATTACCATAGAATATATAATGATGCAGTTTACATCACTCTCATAAATTGAATACAGAAAAATACAAAAACATAGTGATGCATTCTTTATTCCTCATTTTGTAGATGCAGAGTTAAAAAAATCATTGAATTTTATGTAGAAAAGGTAAATCACCATCTTGTTCTGACCAAAGTGACTTGAATGCACCTGACGTCGTAAAGTACGAACGTCCCAGGAGGACGTGAACACAGCAAAATACATTGTGCTTAAAGGGGTCATATGATGTGATTTCATGGTTTCCTTTATCTTTGGAGTGTTACAAGCTGTTGGCATATATACGATCTGTAAAGTTGCAAAGATTAAAGTCTCAAACCCAAAGAGATATTCTTTATAAAAGTTAAGACTCAGCCATGCCTTCCTAAAACAGCTCATTCAAACACACCCCCACAAATCTATGTCACTGTATGGGAAGATTTGCATAACGCCCAAAAGTTTATAAAAAAAGATAGAAGGCATAACTTTTATTCTCACTGTAGTATTGTTGCAGCCGTGGAGACACATTGTGTGTTTTGTTGCGAAAGCAAAAATACTTTGTTTGGCCTTCCAAATCAGTACACAACTAGAAAGTGGTTAAGTTTGCAATACTGTTCCAGAAGAGTACAATGCAAATGTTCAAGTGTGTGCAGTGGATTTTACAGAGGATTGTTTCCTGAACTTGAGAGAGTAGCCTACAATGCCAGCTTAGCACACTATAAAGTGGGGCAATTCCAGCTTTGCAAGGACAGTCTGGCGCTTCCGACTCGCAGCCTGTAAATACATTTTTATATTTAAAGAATTTGGTACTGGCTATTTAAATGCAAGTTTTGAGCAGTGTAGAGTAGTGCTCATTTATAATGGGTTTTATTGTTGCCTCGTTGTGCCAGGTAACGACATCACACGGCAACAATAATACAACGGACAGTATGTGGAACATAATGTGTTTTTTGAACCTCAAACACATTCCATTACACCAAATACACAAAATAATGTTACTTTTAGCAACATCATATGGCCCCTTTAAAATATCAGGATATTAGCATATGAAATCTTTAGTCTTGTTTTCTTTTTGTAACTGAACCATCAATCCTGTTGATTTATTCTGTGATTCTGTGTTTCAGAATCATGTAGATGACTTGTCCCCTAATCACACTGAAGATCTGCTAATGGATGAAACATCCTCTAATCGGACTGAGGCTCATGTTGCCAATGAGACGTCACAGTAACATTATTATTTTTATTATGTGAAGATTGGAAATGAGAGAAGAACATCAACTGAAACACACAACACTCAGAGAGAAACACAGTACCTTTAGTATGAGGTACAAGTACTGAAATTTCACCTAATTCATCAGTCATCAGTCAACACACAGGTGTTGAATTGAGTCTGTACTACTAATATTAGTAATATTACAGTCTTTAAAGTTTTACTATTATCATTTGACTGCACTAGAGAGGAATATGCCTGATAAAAACCCCAGTGTGCTGTTATTCATAAAATTGATGTCACTCAGTGCGGGCGTTTTCTGCAGGAATCAGTTTATTTAAGTCTATGAAGCACTTTATGGTTAAAGAAAGGTTGAATGTTCGAATCCTGCAAGGGTTGATCCACGGAATCTTACCATTGTGTTCTTGATCAAACCCTGAAACTGAGGAACTCAACCTGCAACAAATTTCATTAACTGTTCTGAGTATGCAGTCCAAGGGCGTAGATTTGCTCTGGACATTGGTGGGGACCTATGACCTACGTCCACGGAATGCATGTTTTTTTTTATATGCTGCAAAATGCAAAATCACTTTACATTAATACTAGCAATGCTTCGATTGATATTAATCCACTCGAAATGCAATTCATTAAGTTATATTACACACACATTTTATATGTTATATATAATCAACATTCAGATTCACCTCCTGTGACCTTGCCTCTTCACCTGAACTACAACATGGCTGATCTGCTTCTGTCCCCTAATAAAAAAAAAAAACATTGAGGGATTCCTTATGAGCATTGACAGAGAATGCCTCAGCCTATTATTGGTAACAATGTTAAATCTCAGGACAACTAGGTATAATAATATCAAGTCATCGTTCAACATCACCTGTGACCCCTTCTCTCCATCGCTGTCTGATATACAGCACAGTTGTTTAGGTTCTGTCACCTGAAAAACAGGATAAACACATGCCATTTAAACAACAATCATTTTATTTCACTTTTTCTTAGTGTGCAAATCTCGAATCAAATCATTAATGTTTGCCAAGTCAGTGAATACATTTTAAAAACTATTTGTGTGAAGTGGATTGTCTATTGGTGAACTGTCAACAAAATTCTAGCCATGGCAATATTAGTATGTAGCATATCAGTTTCTTTCACAAGACTGATTTCTGACAAATAGTCGTCATTAGATTAGGAGAACTGACAGGGATCATATTTATACTTTTACATTTAGCTGTTTAATCTGCTGTTAGATTTCACAGACTATAGCCTGCCCTGCTATAATGAATGTGCGTCAAAGCGGTAAAAAAAACAAAAAAACACTAGCATTAACGTTAACTACTGTTGTCGTTACTTTGATGGACTTTGATGGATTCACTAGCGAACTTGAAGTGACTTACACTTTTCTTTGAAAAAAAAAGCTCCTTATGTCCAGCTTCTTTTGCTGCCGCCATCCTCACATGTATGTCACCCAACACACTTTCTTGCACGGGAAAAAAAAATCCACTGCATTTGGCGCTGCTTGTATCTGAACGCAGCCATAGCCTCTCACATGATAGCAGGGAAAGGCACAGCCAATCAAAATGTTCATATGTGTTTTGGGGGCGGGAGGACTCAAGGAGAGAACATGATTTATCCCTTTCTGCGTGTCTAGGATAATGTTGACAGCACGATTTTTTTTTTTTTTTCTTTAAGTGGATTAAATTATTGGTGGGGACATTTCAATGGTCGGAGGATATTGGTGGGGACACATCCCCTCCGTCCACCCTAAATTTACGCCCCTGATGCAGTCGATTCCAGCTGCACACAGTGTCAGGAACATGGGCTTATCTAAAGTTGTTGTAGTCCCCATAGAAATGCATTATGGATACAGTGTAGTTCTGAGAAATGTGCTCGTGTGATGTGTGCTCTCACTGTGCTGTGTAGTTCAGAAAATGAACTCTGGCTCTGATATATCTTTTTGTTGGGGGTGTTTTGTTCTTGTTTTTGGCTTGTATTGTCCATTCCATGTCTCCTGCTTTGTGGGGGTTATTTCATGTATGTTATATTTGCAGCTGTAGCGTTTCTTACATGCTCACAGCAGCATGTTATGGATGTACTGGCAGTAGCAAGTATTGGTATACTGTATACGTGCTGCAGCCACAGCAACAGCAGCAGTGTAGCAGATCTATTCTGCCAAAGCCGAACACATTAACATTGTCATATACATTACTGTGCCAGTCCCTCCAATAGTTGTCATGACAGAAATGCAATTTCTGGAAAGGAACTGGGAAGGTCTTTTATGTTCATTTGACATTAAAGCAGATATGTTTCACTCTTAACAGCTTGAATGTGAGTTTGTTGTGACATTGTTGAGTTAAAAGGAGATAAGTGATCTAAGCTGATCATGGATTACAGTGACCTACTCTGTACTTCAGTTTCTGATGCCCTGAATGTTCACCTTTAAGACTAGATAGCGGTCCAGTACAACATTTTCAATGGAAAGATAGGTTTACAGGGTTATGAAAATAACCTGAGAATAATCATTAGGGAACATTTTGTATAAGTTATTTTATAAACTAAAAATAACCATTAGGGAATTTTCTCTAATTTTTAATTAAATTGTATTTTTTTTTTTTTAAATTAATAATAGTTATTTAATAATAACTGCCATGCAACGTTCTGGGAACATTATTTTATGTTTACAAAAAATATAACCTAAAAAGAAAGTTTTCCTAGTGTTAAATAACCAAACAGGATCCAAGAACTAATGTTAGGGAATGTTCTGTGCTTGCTTGATTGTATAATGTGATGTTTGGTATAGGCCTAACTTCTGATTTTTTTTATCGAAATAACTTCATACTTCGTTTGGACCTACACTCTTAAGAAAAGGGCTTCTAAACAGTACCTGAAAAGGGTTCTTCAGCTTGTAACAATAGCAGAACCCTTTTTGGTGCTAAATAGAACACGTTTTTCTTTTTTTTTTTCTTTTTTTAAATGCTATTAACCTTAACTGTGTTATAAATAACATTTAATGATGGTTTTATTTTCATTAATATTAGTATGTTTATATCACAATATTTGGATTATTCATATTACTTGTATATATCATTTATTAATAATTTTTTTTTTTTTTTTTTTTTTTTTATCCATCTGTCTGCCTGGTATTACTATATTTTGTAGTGCCTATTAGGGTTTTACATAAAAACAACAACAACAACAACATTTTGTATCAAATAGGTACTTTTATTTTATATTGACATGAAACTGTAGCAAAAATGACAGTGCTCTAACAACAGTTATTAGCAGAATACATGAATAAATGACAATTGGCACTGAACACAAATAAATACCTAAAGTACTAAGACAAAACAGAAACAGAGAATATTGTTATGAAGACCAAGTTCTAGTGAAATACTGTATTTTCATAATCCTCTCTGATTATGAGTCCATAATTATGTGTATTTTGGTGTGATTGAGTGTCACTTTCTCTTTGCAGATAATTAGGGTTTAGGATGAGATGCATCTGAAATACACAGTTGAGTTCTGAGTTACAGTTTGTCTACAGTTTATCTTTTCCAAACAATTACATTCACAAAGGCCAAAAGTAGAAAAAAAATGAGTATATGAGCCCTTCACAGTCGTACTAGAAAAAATAATTAGAAGTCATTGCTTAGCTTAATTTATGTATTTATTTATTTATTTTTGTGTGTGTGACTCGGTATGTTTATGCATAACAAAAAGAAAAAAAAAAACATGTTTGTTTGGAAACTATCTAAAATTTTAAGATTAAATTTGTATTTAAATTTAAGAATGAAATAATTTACATGTTGGCTTTCTTTATATATTTTATATATATATATATAAAATTATTATTATTATTATTATTATTATGTGATGAATGCCAGGAGGAAGAAACAGTTAAATACATCGTTTTATTATGTGAGAATTTTATACAAGAAAGGTAGGAGTTGAAAGATCAGTCAAGGGAAATAGGTATAGAAGAATTTAATTTAAAAAGTATGTAAAAATGCGACCAACCAAGGGCATTTTTATTTCATTTTCTAAGGAGGACTGGACTGGAAGGACGAATATAATTAATGAATACTAAGCTCATGTAAAAACAGCAGGTGGCAGCAATGCAACGTTATGAATGCCAGCTGCCGTAAAACACCGAAGAAGAAGAAGAAGAAGAAGAAGAAGAAGAAGAAGAAGAAGAAGAAGAAGAAGAAGAAGAAGAAGTAGTAGTTGTTGTTTATGTTAAAACAGAACTTTACTATAAAATTTTATTTTTGATATAGGTCTAAGTTCGATTGACATTGGAATAACTTGGACCTACTTTTGCTTGGTAATGGCGAAAACTGATTCATTTTGTAAAGTGGAAACTAGTGAAAATGGATAACCTTCGTTTACTCATTTGGTGTATATTCGTCGTGACAGGTAAAACATTTATTTTTTACTCTCACTTTTCTATAAGTTCAGCCCTCTAAATTGCGAGTAAATCTTCACTCTGTGCGACTAAATTATGTCTAATATTAGTCACTGGCTAATAAATTCTCAAATTTTACACGCCAGTTTGTGAGTTGTAGGCTAAGTAAGTTTAGCACAGATGTTTTTCACTCGCTGCTGAACACACTGACTGACGCTTCAGAGTTTTACTCTCGGTCAAGCGGGCTAGAAGGGATACAGCTCAGACCGGTGTTACAATATATTCGGTTCCTGAAATATTTGGTTCTAATGGGTGGCGCAAGAGTGAAGAGTGAAGTTTTTGATCCACTTCAAATGTTGAGTAGACACAAAACAAACCTCTACAAATGTATCCGTGTTAAAATAAAATGTATAAAAACTAGACCGGTGTGTTGTGTCATTCGTAACTTTTTTTTTTTTTTTTTTTTTTGCAGTTAAAATGTTAATATTGTAATCATTATCATTTGTAATCAGACAGTGCATAAACCTTAAAGCATTGTTCTGATGGCACAGTCTTTTTGGACATAGGCCATCAGCTACTCCAAGAATATTATTTTTAATTTGGGATAAGAAATCATACTCATTACCAGTGTCATGATGGCAATGGCTTCGATTTGTTTTTGTGATGTTTCCACATATATTTATCATCATGTAAAGTAACTGTCTGTTTCAGATTGGATGTGAAAGCTGAAGTCACTGGTATCTGGTAATTGTGTGAACTGGACATTGAAGTGGACATACATAGAGGCTGTTTTCATTGAGTGCCAAGGCCTGACACCTGACACCAGACAGTCAATTAATTTTGCATTGCTTTATTCTACATACATAAAATGTCCCTTGTCTTTTCAATTTTATTTATATTTATAACAATTGATTTTGTTTACAATTACCTAATGTATTTGTCAGAGTGACAGTTAATGAATGCAACTAATAATTACAATAACATTTTCAAATTAAAACACTAAAAAGGATAATGTCTGTTAACCTATAGGCCACAGAGAAATGTCAACATAAAAGTATGTTGTTTGTAAATTACTGAAATATTAACTTTAATTAATCTCAAAAGATATTAATCTCAGGAGGAGACAGGACAACAGAGTTTGGCTGACAAAGGCATTTGGGTTCCATTGTATGCATGCTTAAAAAATTTGGTTTTTAATAAGATTTTTAAATGTTAAACATGATTAACAACACTATGGGTTATGAATTTTTGGATGTTTTCAAAGACCATTCTTAAACATGACATGAAAAAGGTTTTTCAGTGCAAAATATGGTCAAAAAATGGACACAATGTATGCTTATGCCTGTTATTTATTATAATATTTAGTACGTAGTTTTTTTTTTTCTGATTCCTTAAACTGTTAAGCAATGTTATTTATTTGGCTGTTAATTAAATACAATAAAGAAAAACATGACATATACTTTTGTGGGTCCATTTTAAAAGGACAGTTCATTCAAAAATAAAAATAAATAAAAAATAAAAAAAGTGAAAGAAAGAATGACACAGGATACTTTACTAAGCCAGCAAAGCCAAGAAAAGTGTATGAATGTTGTTTTGCTTTAGCAATATTTATAGTTCACATCTACTGTATTGTGTAAGTCAGATAATCTGTGTAAACTACAAGTCACTTTGTGCACAAAAAGTTTTCATCTGCAGCAACAGAAAGACCACAGACTTCAAGAATCAGCATATGAAACTCAACAATGGTGACATTCAGCAGCTGCATGCTGGGTAGCAGCAGAGTACAAAACTCCCAGTATACAGCTTTTGAATGTCACCATTGTTGATTTTTAGCTTTTGTGCATAAGATGATGCTGGAGATTTTTACATCCATAAGATGAACATCCATAATAATTCATACAGCTACTGAAAATATCATGAAACTCCATTAGATCGGTGAATTAGGCCACTGGATGATGATTAGAACACCATCATTAAAAAATAACCAATGTTTAATCAGACTTTGGTTTCTTGGCTTTTTTTGCTATAACAAATGTGCTCTACAAACACAATAACAGCAGTCAAAAAAAATAATAAAATAAAATAAAAAACACTAATATAAAAAAATTCAAGGGTCAAGAGCCCAACTAAAGTAAACCCTGATTGCCATGATGGTGAGGTCAAATGAAATGTTTTTTTTTTTTGTTTGTTTGACCTCTGTTTAGATCAGGGGTGCTCAACCCTGGTCCTGGAGATCAACTTTCCTGCAGAGTTCAGGTCCAACCCTGACCAAACACACCTGAACCAGCTAATTAGGATCTCAAGGAGCGCTTGATAACAGACAGACAGGTGTGTTTGATTAGGGTTGGAACTAAACTCTGCAGGAAAGTCGATCTCCAGGAACAGGGCTGGGCACCCCTGGTTTAGATGTTCTCAAAGATTTTTTGTAGATATATGACAGAAATCAAGTCAAACTGTAATGTTGTTTAATCAGAGATTTAATGTCTTCATTTATTTAAGTTCATTTTATCTTTGGCTGTGGCTGATTCTTGTGTTTCTCTTTCCTTCGGTGATTCTGCTCGTAAACTACAGGTGTTGATCATTATTGGTCAATCATGACATAATTATCTCCTTAACTCCAACACTGTGTCAATGCTATTTGAACACTCTGTAGTGTGGAAACACATGAACACTGAGCAGGGTTTGTTTAACAATGGGAACTAATACATAAACTTTACCCGTTTCATTCATGTAAGATTGATGCATATGAATCATATTAAGTTTAATTGATTTGTTTATATTAAAACTATGTAATCTAAATGGATGGAAAATTTGTATGTAATTGAATTACAGGCCCGGTTTCACAGACAGGGCTTAGACTAAGCCAGGACTAGGACATTACTGGTGTGCATCTTGAGACAAAACAAAGGCACTGATATATTTTAAGATCAATCAGTGCAAGTTTCTTTCAGCTGAAACAGCTGACAAGGCTTAAGCCCATGAAACCGGAGGATAAAGTTTTTAAGCTGCAACATTTTTGTTTTTGAGCTAGCAGGAAAAGAAGGTTTTGAAATAAATATCACTTTCCTTTTCACAATTAAAAAAAAATCTATATGTAAATTTGAAATCAGGATTCACATAACATTTGATAAAATAAAGAATATCATTAAAATGTCATTGTATGAGCAATTCCAAAATAAATAAAGATGTTTCAGAACAGTTGGAATATCATTCTTAAGGGTTATAGGAGAGAAAATCTATGAATCAACTTAAATGTAACTTTAACTTATCAGTGTAGCTTTTCTCATGTTGTTAGTTATCAGGTATTTGGGAGGTAATGACCAAACTTTCTTCAAAACGATTCTAGTTGGAGATTACATAAGGCACAGAAACAGACTCCTCCTGAAACAAAACTCTAATTTTCTCATTTTTTTTTTTTTTGTTTTGTTTTGTTTTTATTTAGATAATGAAAGTCTGTGTTTACCTTTTTAAATATTTTAGATCCAATGAGTGACAGAGATTGGAGGGAAAAAAGACCTCTAAATAGCATGAGAACTGCATGTGGCACTGCATCAGCACCAATTGTGGGGGTTGAAGCAGCTGATGTCATTCCCCTCAGAATGTCTGTTTCCCTTTACACAACCGTACTACAATTCTTGCATAGTTGCCTAGTTACCACACATATGATCAGAACTAACATGTGCGAGAAGCACAACTCAGTGTACGGCAAGGTGATTCAAAATACCGTCATTAATCTGAAACTTAGTTTAGTTTTAAAAAGAGAGGTTTTCCAACTTGAAATTTAATCCTTATTAAATGCATTTTCTTATTTTTTTCTAATCAAATTTATTACAGATTTCAGTGTGATGTTTAAGGCTTTTGCTATTCTGTTTTATACAAACATCAGTACCTTGAATTTGATGCAAGCAGCCATTGGCAGCTAATGCAATCTGATGAAGAGAGCTGTGACGTGGGTTTTCTTCAGCTCTTGAAGACCACTCTCGCTGCTGATTCAATTCATCAGCTTATTAGTGGAGACTGCAAGAGCTGAAGTGGGTGTGTCAGATATAGGGAGACATGTATAGAGCATTGCTATGGAGAGAACAAGAGCTGGACAAGGAGTGGCCTGCTCTGACAGGAAGGGTTGTGTCTTCCTAATGTTGTATAAGGCAAATCTACAGAACCGAGCCGTTGTGGCATGATGGTCTGTGAAGCCTAACTGATTATCAATCACATCTCCAAGGTTCCTGGCTGTTGTGGAGGGAGTTAAGAGTGATGAACCCAGCTGTATAGAGATGTTGTGATGAAGATTTGGATTGGCTAAGACCACAAGCAGTTCTGTCTTATCAAGTTAAAAATCAGATACAAATATTTATGGATTCATAGTTACATTATGAATCCAGACATATTTTTCTACCTTCAGTCTTTATGATGTGTAGAAGTGGGAGGGGGAGTGGGAATTACAGCACCTTCTTGTTGAATAACATAATTTATGTTGCACTATTTCAGGCATGATTTATAATTATTGTTTTTTTGTTTGTTTTTGTTTTGTTTTTCTTTTCTCCAGGTGTTTTCAGTGTTGTTAAAAACAGAGTGACAGTGTCAGTGTCAGTGATGGAGGGAGATTCAATTACTCTATACAGTGATGTTACAACTACACAACAAGAAGAGATTTTATGGTATTTTAATGACACCCGCATCGCAGTAATCACTGGAGATCTCAGCAGGATCTGTACAGATGTTCAGTGTAATGAAGGTAATGAGAGATTCAGAGACAGACTGTATCTAGAGAACCAAACTGGGTCTCTGACCATCATGAACATCAACACTGCAGACACTGGACTTTATCAACTCAAGATCTTCAGCAGCAACAGCAGCATCAGTGAGAAGACCTTCAGTATTATGGTTCTTGGTGAGCCATTTAATGAATCGTTCAACTTCGAAACACAATGGATGCACTACTGTTGTGTTTCATGCTGAAAATCAAGATAGAGCATGTGCAATATAGAGCACCTACCAAAAAAGATCTTTCAAACAGCTGTTGGTTTGTTTCAGATGCTCCTGATGCAGAACTGGGTAAAGGGAAGACAATATCGGCGATGGAGGGAGAATATGTTACTTTAGATCCTGATGTCATAAGAAACCCAAATGATGTGATGACGTGGTATTTTAATGACACTTTCATTGCTGAAATCACTGGAGATCAGAGTAAGATCTGTACAGAAGATCAGTGTAGAGAGAGATTCAGAGACAGACTGAAGCTGGATCATCAGACTGGATCTCTGATCATCACAAACACCAGAACCACAGACTCTGGAGATTATAAAGTTCTGATCATCAGCCGCATCGTTCAACACAGTATCAGCATCACCAGCTTGAAAATATTCATTGTCACTGTAATTGGTGAGTAAAATTTGGGTCAGTGTCACCATAGAGTGCCTTTCAACCCTTACAATACTCACAAAGTTTGCTCTTAATTTTCCATTTGCTTTATGTGATGTCATAGTAGACACTCAAGTGCTATAGAAACATATTAGCTGAGCCACACCTTTTTTTTTTTTTTGATAATTATGGGCCATTATTTAAAGCTTAAACTCTAAGATATGTTCACCATTGTCATGGACCTATATATTACTGTTAAGTACGTTTTCATTGCAATATTAAGATGCAAATGATATTTTCTGAAACGTGTAATGTCCCTTTCCTAAACAGGGTTATTTGTTTGCTTTCAAATTATAAATACATAAAAGATTTCATGTATACCATGTGTTTTTTTTTTTTTTAAGAAACTCATACAATCCGCACATGTATTTTTTTTTTTTTTTGAAGAAAACTGTGATATTTGGATGCAGGTTTTTGTTTGCATGTTATTGACCCCCTTAAAATTCCTGCCACTGAAGAAACAAAAAATCTGTCCTCCAGACATCACTAAAGGGGATGACCTTTTCTTAAAAGGGCGGATACCTAATATCATACAACTGATGACCAGAGTAGAAAGGTGTAAATCATTTAAACTGATAAGAAAACCACATTTGAAACGGCAAAAGTTGAGGTGCAGGTTCATTGAGAGCTATAATAGATAATGCAAATTATATCTCTTGTACTTTAAGACATTACAGAAAATTAGTTGTCTAATTCAGGTTTGTTCACACATCTGGGCTTCACTGAAAATGGAGATGTGAGTCCTGAAATTTACTGGTGTGAGTTTAGTTATGGAATGCACTTGTCACTCCTTCGCACTCCCATATATGAAAATAATAATAAAAAAAAAAAAAAATATATATATATATATATATATATATATATAGTCCATGAAAGCCTTTGCTTAGCGCTGTAATGACTTGCATATCTGACTTTTATGAATGACATAATTTGAAAGTGCAACAACTAAAGACCTACGAAACATCAGTCAATAAAGCATTCAGGTGGGTATATGCAAAATCTTTCTACTGCCTGTGCATTAATTTGCCCCTGAACATAACATTCTTGTCTGAATAAACAGAGGATGAAGTGAAAACCCTAATAAGTAAGCTGTGCTTGGTGCTGGAAGGCTAAGTTAGAAACTAACTGTTGATATCACTGAAACCCCATAGTGTTAATCACAATTAACTTTAAGACTTACCATTGGGTTAAGCTTACCAATCTCTGTTTATCATTGCTGTCAGCCATTTAATGCTTTTTTTTTTTTTTTCTCTCTGCCTGTTCTGCTCCCCAGAATGCTTCCCTCCTGTATCAGCTTTGGTCAGGTGACTGTGTCTATGTAATTTCGGAGGGTTGATTTCACCTGATGCAATATTGATGTAACTACCAATTATCATTGTCGATGTAGTAATGAGGACTGTCTGTCTTTATCTGTTCCAGATTCAGGTCTGTCTTTAGCTGCTGTAGCAGGAATATGTGTTTGTGGTGTTCTGTTGTTTGTTGTGACTGCAGCTGCTGGTGTGATTTACTATTGCAAGCGTCGTCAAGCAGGACAAAATGGTAAGTAACATGTACGGATAATTTCACAAAATGGGAAAATAATAGTAATGTGTGTTTAATTGAGTTTTGTTTTTGTTCAAACAGACATCACGACACAATCCAGAGATCGGGTGAGATACTATGCACACTGAGTCTGGCTGTCTGCTTGAAAAAACTGATTCAGATCTGTGATGTTACATGGCTTGATTTCATAACCATTGTCCTATATTGTTATCACTATGTAGCCAATACAAAAACTCAGACTACAAATGAAAAAACATTTAAAGTAAGTTTAAAACACATCAACACAGATTAAATGAAAGACTAATGGCAGAATCGTATACTGATGGAATTACAATGGTATATACTATAAAACGTAACATTTACCTACCTAATCTGTCACGTTGTAAAGACTATGGCAAACCAGCTGTTCTCCCGTAGTCAACGGTTAAAGTACAACATCACAAAGTAGTAGTTAGAGGTGTTGCCGTTCCATCAGTGGTTGCTGCTTAAGGCCCCGATTACATTGAACACATTTTTTAGGTCTGAAAATGCAAGGCGCACCCCACTGCCTTTTTTGGTGACTTTTAAAAAAAGACCAGTGCATTGCGGATTTTTATATACAGCTCCCGGGTAACCCATAATAGACATTGAAAGTTTCTCCTCCATCACCGCAGTCTCTGAACTTCTAAGCAATGTTAAATGCTTCTCCATTCATTTGATTGGAATGAAAAGATGTGTTCTGTCTAATCTGGGCCTAAGGTCCCTATAGATGTTTAACCCACATTTGAGACACATATTGTGTTAATTATTTAAGATGATGTCTAAATGAATCACCTTCATTTACCCTCTGTGAATCTGTGTTTTATTACAGTCGGGTCCCCAAGAGTTGTCCCCTAATCTGTCTGCCCCTATGTTGAGGTCCCCTGAGGGGAGTGAGACTGAGGCTGCCAGTGAGACATCAATGTAACATCACTGGTACCAGTACCATGGCCGACGCTAACAATAGGCAGAGCATGCAATTGCCTGGGGCCGCTGACTTTGAGGCTGGGTCTCCATAACCTTAACATCCTCTATACCAGGGATCTTTAAATTTGGCTTGTGACATCCGCTTTCCTCAGAGTTTAGATTTCACCCTAATCAAACACACCTGAGTATGCTACTCCGTGTCTTCAGGATACCAGGATTTGCATACCAGATTTGAGTCCTTTGGAATGTTTGCTGTAACAGACACATCATTTAGGTACTGTCAATCAAAGGGCTAAATAGACATGCATCTGTTTTGCAGTCATCTATTTTGGAGTGTTTGCAATGCATTCTAAATATAAGCTTGTTCTGTTAACCAGCATAATTTCTAGACAAAGAGAACGAATGCTGTTGACACCCAGATGTGTTAAATGTGTGTATCCTCTAAATAAAGTGTGTATCCTCTAAATTCTCCTGATGATTACATTACTCGTCTAACATAACAATTCATTTCAGTTTCATTCATATTATTATTATTATTATTATTATTATTATTATGTGGCTTTACATCCTCAACAAACAAAAGTGATTATTAATCAAAAAAATCAAATCTAAAATAAATATTAACCAGCATAACTGTTTCATTTTATTTTAACCATCCAGAAAACTTTTTAAAATATTTTGATTACTGAATTACTGAAAAAAAGACCTTTTAAACCGTTTAACTGATTGTATTAATCGGTCAAAATTCTTCTGTCAGTTAACGGTTGACCGGTTAAAATGAGCATCCCTAATCAACACTCAACAATGTTCCGGCCAGAGCAATGTTTTTTTGTTGTCGCTCACTCTTTATTTATCTTATTGTATTATTTTTGTTTCTTTATCCTGGCTGAAGTAGTTTGTTTGTTGTTTCAATTTATATGAATATTCAGCCTGTTCTAGTTTAAATGGAAATATATTATTTTTTAATAAGCTGAGTCTGAGAGTTTTATTTATTTGATAGTTTATTTCACATTTCTTGTTTGTAAAGGCTAAATACAAATAAAATGTGGACCTTATTTTTTTTGTACTGTTTTTATTTTTTTTTAAAAAGTATATAATTTTAATTGGAGGAGTCTGGAGGTATTATAGACTTTGCAAATTCAGTTTGCAGACATTTGTAGGTACAGACATCCATTGTGTGTGTCCTCGGCAGTTTTTTTCCTGAGCCTTTTTAATATTGTCCATATCGATATCGGAATTATATCGTATCGACCGAAATTAAGAAATATATCGTGATATACATTTTTGCCATATCGTCCAGCCCTAAATATACAATATGTGACAAAAAACAGTTGTAAGGGCAATTTTATCGAAATTGAGATTTATATATCATCTGAAATCTGAATAAATAAACTTTCCATTAAAAATCTGGAATCTGAGGGTGCAAAAATGTAAAATATTGAAAAAAAAGTTATTAGCAATACATATTACTAATCAAACGTTTTTATATATTTACAGTAGGAAATTTACATGATCTTTACTTAATATCCTAATGATCTTAATAATAAAAGAAAAATCAATAATTTTGACCCACACAATGTATTTTTGACTACTGCGACAAATACAACCGTGTTACTTAAGACTGATTTTGTGGTCCAGGGTCATATGCAATGCAAGTAAGTTTTAGAAGCAATAAATATGACTACTATAAATATGAGCTTAGATTTTTGAGTCTTTTTATACATATACTAAATATTATCAACTATATAAACTAACTTAATTTGCACTAATATGGCGAGATGTTTTCTTTAAGTTGTCCTTTTAGTTTAAATATTGCAAATATCATCGGAGGGTATGGACTAAAAAATAAAGTTATGAACTTATGGACGAGTTGTATGCGACTTTAACTGACGCTACTGCATGTTGCATTTTTGGAATTTGTAAATAAGGATTTTCTGAACTGAACTGAAAGCAAGTGTTTCCCGCACAGTAGTCCCATACTACAGGGGGAAAAAAATCCCTCTTCCTCTTCTTCTAAAATTTGCGGCAGACAACGCAACAACGGCGTATTGCTGCCCTCCTCGGTCCATTTGAAGAACTTCGCCTAGAGATTAAATTCTGCCATACAGTCCAGTTTGAAAGGAAAACAAATCCTAAAACCGAGTGTCTTGTTGAAGGTGGCAGTGCGCGATCTCCGTTACAATCCGTCACAATCGCAACATTGCGTTGTGGTATGTGGCGATGCCTGAAGTGCACGAGTGAGTCGACTCGCCCCCACCGTCAGAATCGTGGTGTTGGTAAAAGCACTCTAAAATGGCGGCGGGGATTCACCGAAGTTTTTTTAGCGTGCTGGTGGAACGCAGCCGCAAAGTTCAAGTTCAAGGTGGGATTTTATGACTAGCAAACAGCCAACCACCAAAAGTACCCTGCTATCCTCATAAAGTACTAAAAACCACCACCAGCTGCCTATTTGTTAGCTGTATTAATTTATCTAATAAAAGACTTTGTAGTGCATAAAAAATCATAGCCTCCTTTAGACACAGTAACCGCTGTTTTGTTTCCTGATAAAGGTTTATTTTCCTCAGGTGACAGTTCATGAGATGGTGCAGGTGCAGGTCTTCTATATCATAATTTGTATCTGGACTTTGACAGCAAGTTCAAGGTGAGATTTTCTGTCAAACATTTCTCTGACTCAGTTTTGTGGTTCAGCTATGTCCCTAATTTGAGAGCTAAAGCTGTTTAGTTGCTGACCAAACAATAGTTCATTATAGAATGAATAGTATTGTTCACCTGAATTGCTGAAAAACAGTCTAATTTTGCAGTGGTCTCCAAATTTATTTTAGGAACTTTACAGTGAGATGCACATGCCCTTGAATATTTCAGATAAAAAAAAAAGTATAGTTTCATATTTCATGTTTACACAGTAAGCGTATCTTACAGTCTTGCTGCACCATCAGATTCAGTATTTTATAGTAAAGTGTTTTGTGTAGGGCAGAAGTCAAACTGTGTGAGTGGAAATGGAAAAAAATCACCTTCAGCCACGTTATTCACAAAGACATGCTTCTGACACCTTAGACACACTTTCACAAGAGACTTCTGCATTAGTAGAGTAGTTTCAGACATGTCCTCATGCACAAGCTGATTGTCCACCCAACAGATTCAACATGCCTGTACAGAATGAAGCAGGATTCACTTTGACTACTTTCAATGATCATTTTGCATCCATGTTTGAGATGTACACGTTCAATTAGTTTGAAAACTTAATATATTAAATATTAATATTAATTATTAATATTTGTCCATCCATTTAAAGTGCACACAAGCAAACTCTTAAAGCTTCATAAACACAATGGGCTTTTATTCACATATAAACATTGCTTGATGCACATAGAGTTCATCAAATACGGAAACTCAAACCTGAATACTTGATGCAAAAGGAACAGTGAAGATTGTTTTTGTACATCAAATGCATGTACAACAACATGAAATGATGAGAGAATTACAGATGAACTAATCCTTTAAGTTGTCTTAAGTTTGTATATCATGTTTTATCAATTTAAATTTTTATCAATCATAGCAATTTTTAGTAAATGCTATATTTGGTGATTCTCACAAACACAAAACATTAAACTCAAAGGTCAGAGTTTCAAAGTGATCACACAGCTGGGTCTCGTACTTATTATTATTATTATTAATAATAATAATAATAATAATAAATGACATTTGATAATTATCCCATGGTGACAGGTGCATATACCATGCGATCCTCCTCTTTAACCTTCTAAAAAAAAAAAAAAAATATATATATATATATATATTATAAAATATATAATAATAACAACAACAATTTATTATATTAGAAATGTGGCATCCTCAAAATCTTAACCTCCCTCCTACTGCTAAGTTAACATGGAAATTCTCAGTGGTTTTGCTTCAAGGCCTAAATTTTACATTGGAAATCAAGTGGAATTTAAAAAATAAATAATAATAAATAAATAAATAAAAAAAACAAAAGAGAAGTTTTTAATCAAATGTTGGGTAATAAGGTAATATCATTCACTGAAAAAAAAAAAAAAAAAAAAACAACAACACTTTTGCCTTTATGGGTACCTACCTCCCTTAGCGTAATAAAGAAAAAATAATAGATTTATTTTTCATGATTCCCTACACAATACACTGTTTGTTAACTAATACATGTTGATGTTTGCATCACGTAACAAGCTCTGTATGTTTGGCTTTTCTAACACTGTAAACTTGCTTAGTAGCTCACCTGGTACAGCATTGCACTTGTAACACAACTACACAAGCGCACACATCGAAATCTGACTTACTGCTAAATTGACACAGAGATTACATAATCTTACCAATTGTCCTTTTCGTTTGTGGAATGTAGGCTCAACATAAGTGATCTCTTCTTCACAAATCTGAACTGTTTAAACAATAATAACATGCATTAAAACAACAAAACCCAATCTTAACTAGATATGTTTCCATAAATCATCAAGGCTCAAATATAAGCATAAATACACACAATTTAAAGGAGAAGTCCACTTCCAGAACAAAAATTTACAGATAATGTACTCACCCCCTTGTCATCCAAGATGGCGTAAAGAACTAATGTTCTTTGAGGGAAAACATTTCTGCATTTTTCTCAATATAATGGACTGATATGGTGCCCCAATTTTGAACTTCCAAAATGCAGTTAAAAAATAAAATTTAAATACTTTTCATCTCAAACACTCGTCTTGTCTTGCTCTCCCTGAACTCTGTGTATTCTAGCTCAAGACAGTTAGTGTATGTCGAAAAACTTCAATCGTATTTTCTCCCTCAACTTCAAAAATCATTTCAAAATCATCCTACATCGCTGCAGAAGTTCTGACCCAGTCTTTGCAAAGTGGACATGCAAAGAAGATCAAACACCCTTAACAAAAGGTTAAAAAGTGATTCAGGATGATTTTGAAGTTGATGGAGAACATGAGATGGGAGTTTTTTTGACATACCGTAACTGTCATGAGCGGGAAAAAAAAAAAGTTCAGGCAGAGTGAGACAAGATGAGCGTTTGACATTAAAAATAATATAATTTATATATTTTTTTAATGAAAATAACCAATTGTTTCTGTAGATAAGACCCTTCTTCCTTGGCTGGGATCGTTTAGAACCGCATTTGTGATGGTTTGAAGCCACATTTAAACTGCCTTTTGGAAGTTCAAAATCGGGGGCACCATATCAGTCCATTATATGGAGAAAAATGCAGAAATGTTTTCCTCAAAAAACATAATTTCTTTACGACTGAAGAAAGAAAGGCATGAAAATCTTGGATGTCAAGGGGTGAGTACATTATCTGTCAATTTTTGTTCTGGAAGTGGACTTTTAACAAATGAAGAGTTCAGTTGCAAAACCCTCTAAAAGCCATTTCCGTCAAAAATGAGATGATGATACTAAGTGAATGCTCTCAATACACATGAAAGTGAAAAATGAAAGTGAAAGTGATGATGTATTGTCAAGTATGGTGACCCATACTCACAGTTGGTTCTCTGCATTTAACCCATCACGAGTGCACACACATACACACTGTGAGCAGTCATTGCTCCAGCGCCCAGGGAGCAATTGGGAGTTCAGTGCCTTGGTATTCAGTCATTGAAAGAGCGCTGTTCATTCACAATCCCCACCTTCAGTTCCTGCTGGTGTAGGAATCAAACCAGTGACCTTTGGGTTACAAGCCCGACTCTTTAACCATCAGGCCACATGCGTCCATCAAATGCTTTTACTTCAATCCCACTAAAATCCCAGCCTCTACCCAATCAGAAGTACCAGTATTTACATAGAAACCTATACATAGGAGCCTGATAAAAATGCCATTTTAAACAAAAACATCAGATTGATTTAGAGGCTTTTGCATCTGAACTCTTCAAATACTTAATGCTGCATTTTAAAAAGGGCAGTAATTAATTTACACAGTTTAACATTAGAACTGTTTCACATACACAAAGTCCTTGGCAGAGTAAGCAAATAATTATATTTAGAAATTGTTCACATATAATTTTCGTCGAACCTTAACAAGCAAGACCCACAAATGAGAACACCAGGGGAATGATTCAACTATGTTCTGTGGACATTTGTTAATTATTTCTGTTTCATTTTGTCTCTGTGTCCTGTTGGTTAAGTTCCTGTATCCTAAATTATCCTAGTGTCTGACTGATTTAAAAGCAGTACATAACACTTGCCTTCTTGGTCAGTTTTTCTATGTTTCCTGTAAATGCAGAAGATCCCGACTGCAGCTACAATCAATAGAGATCCAGCAGCAGAACTTAGCGCTATGTACAATATGGGTAGGCCCTGATCTGTAATGGATAAAATGATTTATTAGCGTTAATAAATGTGTATGATCTACAACAAAATACAGAGATCAAGTCAGTTATTCAACACGCTGATATCAGTGCTGCTGTACCTGCACATGTGTGACAGAGTTTGCTGATGTCCAGATGTCTGGTCTGGTTGCTGATGGGATTGTTGATCACACAGCTGTAGGTGTTTTTATCCTGATATTCCACCTCCAGAGGTAGAGAGAGACTGATGCTGAGATCAGACACACTGATGCTGGACAATAAACTGTTTCCTTTGTACCAGGAGAGACTCACATCACTTACATTCACCACTGAACACAACAATGGACATTTCTGCTTTGATGATGAAGAACATTGTGAAGAGTTACTGCTGATGACAGGAACAGGCAGACGAGCTGAAAACATGAGAAAATAAAGAGGAACTTTAATGTGTCAATTGAATTTTTAGTGTAAATCGTTATATGGAGCACACAACAAATGTCTCTACTCACCATAGACAGAAACGTTAAATATTTTTGATGATTTTCTTGGTCCGATTATCTGTAGTTTATACAGTCCAGCATGTTCAGTTGTAATGTTTGTGATGGTCAGAGATCCAGTGTGATTGTCCAGCTTCAGTCTGTCTCTGAATCTCTCATTAGGAACATTAAATATAGAAAAGATTTGGTTGTTTGTTTTGATGTTTACTATTGGAGATGTTTCAGTGCCAAATGTCCACACTATCCTGCTGTCTTCACGTTCAGTAATTTCACTGTGTAGAGTGAGAGAATCTCCCTCCATCACTGACAGTGACTCACCAAACACACCTGATAAAAATGAATATGGAACTATTAAAGCTCTCTTTAGTTATACAGTCTGAAATCAACTGTAGATTGTATTAAATATAAAGCGAATAACATCCAAAACAGCAGCAGATATGTAGTGTATTTAAAGATGTTCTGCACAGTAAATGCAATGTGGAAAGTGGCATAACACACATAGGATATTTCTACTTTAAAATTCCACGTTTATTTCAATATTTACTGGCAATTTCAGAGTTAAAATTATCGCTTTGCTTCTCTTGGATTCTCTTAATTGACAGTGAATTTCCATGATTTCTGTAGCTGTTTATGACTACTGCGGTATGGGCAAGAAAAATTTACAATCCACAATAGAAGGACTGGAAATTTCAATTTAAAATCCCAGTCAAAAATCAAAAAGTTATAACTTACCAGTCAGGTGACACCAGCACAAACAGCACAAAACAAACATGTGATACATTTCCTTAAAGTTAAGTAAAAAGTCTGATCTAATAAGACTGTATTGTACCTGTTATTCTGGTTTGTGAATCCTCCCTCGGCTGATTTTGACCCTCCTAATGCAGACGTACAAGCTCCGGATGCATTTTTTTTTTTTTTTTTTTTTTTTTTTTAAATAATTAAACATTTTATTTTTAAGTTTAAAGTAAGTTTGATAAAACTTAAAGTAAGTTTGTGGGGTTTTTTTTGTTTTTTTTTTGGTTTGGTTTAGATTAACTCAATTTTATTTTGAAGTGGATCCACTAGTGATTTTTTTAAATGGTTGTATATATTTATTTAGTTCACAGATTTAGTATGTAGAAAAAACAGCATACAAAGTTAAAACTGTCTGCTATCTCCCAGTACTAGTTTTACTGATGTCCTGCTTCTGATTCAAACTGAAACCAGATGCGGTTTATGTTGTTTTGATGCATCATGTGCATAAGAATGGTTGTTCAGAGCAGGTGTTTTATAGGTAAAGGGGTTCTTCCTGTCCTGCTGCTGGCTTTTGTGATTCTTTACTCTACAGAGACAATAAACCATGATGAGAAACAGTGTTTGACCCAAAGCCCAAAGATAAGCAGTGGTGTTTATCTTATTATGAACTGTTTATCAAAGGTAAACAGTGGTGGAAATGGGCAAAATATTCAATATTGGGTGGTTGATGGTTATGATAATATAGGTGTAGAGGTATAAACTCAAACAGTATATTTTTATTTTTAGGATTATTATTTGTTATCATTTATTAAGTATACGGGTGCATTAACATAAACTAAGTTTTGTATAGTGTGTAATGATGCCTACTTAATCACTTAGACCTGTATATACTGGCGAGTGACGCTAGGGGAACGACTGTGAGGCGCAGGGAGTTTCATTCATTTATGAAGAAGTCACAATGCCAGTCATGTCAAAATACAATGAAATCCTGTCTAATTTCTTGTTGTGTTCATTAATTTTCCAGGTAAGCTGATTGATGTGGCATCGCAGCTTATGTTCATCAAATGTTTATTTGTGTATTTCATGTGTTTGTTTGATGCACGCGTGTTTTATATCGATAAAATTAACCGCATCAGCGCACCCGCGGCTGGAATGCGGCCAACTCGGCCGCGCGAGATGTTTCAGCATGACAGAATAATTGATGTCGTTAGAGATTACAATGCGCTCAATATTATTTGTAGAGCGAGCGGAGTAATATTTGATTACGTCATTTGTGTCCTGTGATATTCTGTCATTGTTTGATGAGTAGTATGATGCTGGTAAAGAAAATTTATAGTTTTATAAGAAAGTTTATAGTTTTATAAGAGAGTTATACAAAGTAAACATAATGTGTTTTTACACAGTTTGTGTATGTTAGCACAGCATTATAGTTTGATCACTGTAAGTGAGTTACAGTCTTTATTTGATGCAATACATTGTAATCACTTCTAAATGTTGTGTATATCAGGAAACTGTATACTGTGAGTTTATTGAACAAGTTTCATTCATTAATGAAGAAGTCACACTGCCAGTCATGTCAAAACACAATTAAATCCTGTCTAATTTCTTGTTGTTTATTAATTTTGCAGAGTGTGACTAAATAAAAGACTATCAGTGCCAGAAAACTCAGTCTGTTCTGTGTGTGCAACGTAGGCAATACACTGAAAAAAGTGTTTCATTGGATCAAAGTAAAAATTTTGCGTCAACTTGTTACATCTAATTACTTTACTTTTTATCAACTTTAAATTTTTACTTTGAAAAGAATTAACTATCCATTACTTAGCCAAAGCAAAAAGTATCTTTGAATCAAATAAAGTTAAGTTTAATAAAATCTCAAATTATACTTTGTCGTAATGTTTTCTTTGTATTAACTTAATTCTTTTACTTTACAACCAAATCTAACCAAATATCCAACCAAATACAACTTAAAATATTAATGTAATATAAAGAAATTTATTTACTTTCAGAATGTGTAATTTTATCATCAAAGATGAATGACTTCAAGCATCAAACTTTTGACAATTTATTTTGTCATAATACAAGTTTTTTTACAATGTGCACAGTATTCTCATACCAATACACACTAACAATGTAAACACATCATAAACTTGACCATTTTTGTCATAAAAAATTTCTACAATCTGTATAGTATTGTTATAAAAACATACTGTATAACAGTTTTTAGTATCCATATACATAGACACACTGGATACAATGTAAATTCACCATAAGAATCAGTTATCATTTCAAAGAGAAACATGCAATCTTTCCATGAACAGTCACTTAGAACTGACTACACAATAAAACCTTTAGAATTCCTCTGAAGTTAAAACAAGTTTGGCCCAAAAACTGGTTTAAAATGGGCAGTGTAAAACCAAACACTTTTAATAAAATACCTACCAAATTAGCCAATGGAATAGTTTACCCCAAAATGAAACTTATCTCAGTTATCTCAAACTTATCAAAAAATTGTCATAAAATGTCTCTGAACCAAATTTAATTGAAGTTAAATACTTGAATAGCTTAAGGATGAGTAAACAATGTAAGAATGTTCATTTTTGGGTAAACTATTTAACTAACCCTAGATAAAACACAACTTAACCAAGATAAAACAAATCAGGTTTAGTAAACAGTAGTACAGTTAACTTTGTACAAAAGGCTTTATACAGTCCAACATCTTCGAAGAAATTTACCATCAGCAGAACACTGTAGCTGGGTCAAAGGAAATAAATGTACTCCTGCAGCTTTGAAGAGAGGTTCTGCACCCTTCGGCTCATCTGCTTACTCTCTATGTCAATGATTATTTTTTGAAAGGCCTCAAAGGTATATTTGAGTCCTTCAGGATATTTTAAGTTCAGTGCATAAATGAGTCCAAACATCATGGCACAGACACATGCAACAGAGGGCAACTCATTTAGTACTTCCACACCGTCAATGACAATGGAAATGTCCAGTGCACAACTAAGAGCATCACTTTCGCGGATCACAAAAAATGCCATGGTGGTCTTTTCAAATTCTCTCTCCGCTTCCTCCCTCTGGTCAGCCTAAAAACATACAAGAACAGAGAATAATTGAGGGACTTTGGAAGAAAAAAAAACAAACAAAAAAAAAAAACACCCCTTCATCTGAAAATTTATTACAAAATTTTGTTATTATGGAGGTCAATGTAGAGCCCAAACGTCTGTTGCTAACTTTCATTAAAATATCTTCATTTGTGTTCAATGTAAAAATAAAATTTGTACGGTTTATTACAAGAGTAGAGTAAGTGATGACAAAATTTTCATTTTTGGGTGAAGATGTACTTTTACACTCTCTTTGGCTTTGAAAATGCTTTTAAACACTTAAACACTTGTACAATCAAATGCTCCCATGTGTTGACCATTGTAGACAATTACAGACATATCTGTTGAGTGCAGTACCACAATGGCCAATCAGTGGCATTTATCAATCTACTCAACAGTGTTGAAATTGCATTTTTGGGTGAACCAACCCCTTTTAAAGGAGTAGTTCACATTCAAAATTCTGTCATCATTTACACGCCCTCTTGTCATTTCAAACCTGTATGAATTACTTTCCTCTGCAGAATTTTGAACAGTGTTGGTAACAGAACAGCACAGCCCCCATTCACTATTATTGTATGGACACAAAACCAATGCAAGTGAATGGGGGGCTCTTAACAACATTCTTCAAAATATATTCTTTTGTGTTCTGTGGAAGAAAGTCACACAGGCTGATGTGTAAATGATAACACAATTACTTGAACTACTTTAAAGCGATATGTCACTACCAAATCAAATTCCCCACGTTTTACTGACCCTCAAGGCTTGAGAAGACCTTTGTTAAGACCACAGAGCAGTGTCGAGCAGTTTTTTGATCAACGGATGCACTATTTGAAGCTGCAAAAAGTCAACAATTCACTCCCATTCTACCTCTTGGAAGTGAAATGATATGTAGGATTACAACTTTGCCTGTATTGTTCTTCAAGAATATAACCATATTCAGATAGGATGCCTTGAGGGCGAGTAAAACATGGGGAGATGTTGATTTGGTAGTGAAATATAACTTTAAGGCAAACATGGTTGGAGAAAATTTCAGTAGTTTGCATTGTCTACATTACCTGGTATTCTTTGATCAGACAGCTTGCATCTTACATGAAGGTACATGATCAGGCACTTCAGCAGGCACTCTCTTCTGATGTCTATGTCCAGACTCTACAAAATGTTCAAGGTGTATTGTTTTTATTAGACCAAAACGCTACTAAATTAATTGCCACAAGCAATTTTGTTCGCATGCAACCAATACCTGATCCATAACTTTAACGTTTTTTCACGGAGGACCCCACCTTTGCTCCTAATAACCTGGAGAAGCTGAGAGCTCTGTCTGTCCAAAGAGGCCATAATTCTCAACTGTAAATGTAGGGTCGTGATTTGCAAAAATTCGGCATTAATCTGTAAGAAAGAGAAACAGAAAATAGACTTCTGAAAAAAATGATTTCACTTTGAGAACTAGCTGTAAAAATACACATACACACAAAGCATTAAACAACAAAAGGTATAATTAAGGCATCCAAGACATTTTCAAAAACACTACATACTAAAATCCCATGGTAAAAACTATGGAAATTCAGGATTAGTCACTTACTTTTAACATTTTTAAATAAAGCAATAATTAAAAGGTGCAAATTACTTACGTTTTTCATGTGACTGGATTATTTAAAACCTGTCTTAATTGTTGTTGAGCTGTACCCCATCCTACAAAAGACAAAGAGAAATAACAAACTGGCTCACATAAAAGTAAACAGACGACTTCTTTACTGGGTAAGCTGGTCGACGCAATACGTTAAAATAACAAGTGTTTAGGCACATCACTGAAGACGTGTTTGGTTAAGCTACCGTTATGTGTTAACATTAATCATAAATGAGAGACTATACAAGTAAGGACAGCGAATACCTCGCGAACGCGAGCTTCATAATAAATCAATAAAAATCATCATAATAATAAAGCTTCATAACAACGTTAAGTCCATACAAAGCGTCTGAAGCGTGCATGTACGTTATACATGGCGGTGCCATCTATAAAGTACATGCACGCTGTTGTATCGCACTCCAGTATACCAGAAACAGTCTTTATACTACATTTCAATATCAATCCATCTCACCTCTAGCAGTTTACTTGTATTATTATTATTATTTTTTTTTAATTTTATTTCCACTCGGTTTAACATCGTGATGAGGGAAACTTGTAAACCTTCTAGCCGAGTTAGAGGTTTGAGAGTTAAGCCGGGCTCACACTGTGCGATTTTGGCCACGATTTGGCCGTCTGAGACAAATTTTGAAAATCCTACAGGATTTCTATAATCCTAGGCTAAAAGCTGCAGACGACAGACGATTAATGGCTGTTACAAAGAAATTCTGGCAGTGTCTGGCAGTCCTGCAGTGTGTCTTCTATGACGAACATCATACTGTCTCCGTTTTTCAAGACATGCCATGATCAGGATTAATGCTAGAGATTTCTTCTAACCGCATCTCACCTCTAGCAGTTTACTTGTATTATTATTATTATTATTTTTTTTTTTATTATTTCCACTCGGTTTAACATCGTGATGAGGGAAACTTGTAAACCTTCTAGCCGAGTTAGAGCCGTCAAACTAGTAATACTAACTGTATGTAAAACAACAGTACAACATAATATTTTATAAAATCATACATGTATAATGTTAATAATAAGCCCAAACGTATGTTTAAAATTACTTACCAATTTTCTTGATTCCCGTTTTACCACGCCGAGTTCATCCATGCGGTGTAACAAGATGGCGGAAAGCTGAACGTCGACACGCACGACCACGGATGACGTTAGAAGACAATGGAAACCAATATTTTTAATTTAATTTACAGAAATGTATTTACTTTACACTAACAAGACTTACTTCTAATTTAAATCAACCAAACTTTTTACATTACACTGATGGCTAGACAGAAAATTAAATGTTTTGAGTTAGCTCAAGTATAACAACTTCATTAGAGTAATGACATGCCTTGTGCACTTTTTTCAGTGTATTAATGAGCCCTTGTGTTTAATAAAAAGGGAGACTGATTTAAAAATTAGCAGCAGTCAAAAATTTAGGCGCACCTGATCGATAACAAAAATGTACCTTCACATTATGAGGTGATATTTGACTCCTAAGTGATTTGCAGGGGGAATCATTCATAAAAGAATTGCTGTGTGATTGCATGGAGATGCACTGTGGTTTAGCTGTGATTTTGTTTTATTGTTGTTGATGAAATAGAGCAAAATCAGACAAAAATATTTCTAAAATAAAAGTCACTAAATATTAACTTCTTGTTTATTGAACTGCTGTATAAAATCAACATCATATTTGAAAACTCTTTTTATAATCATTAAAAGCTGTCACGCTTCTCAGTTCATGCCAGCTCTTTGAAGAAGAGTATCCACCTTATTTTTCAATGTGGAAGTAAGCTGTTTTCTGGTAATGTGTTAGACGTCCGGTTCATAATCCACCGTAGTGAAAATAGCGAGAAGAATATCGAAACACAGTAAATGGTAAAACAGTTTGCACTACAAACCAGTGTGTTTGTAACTAAGGTAATACACACACCAGTTTGCAATATCAAGCAGCTAAAAATAGCTGGAAGTGGATGAGACTGGAAGCCAGACAAACGGCTGCACCCACTCTTATGGGAAAGATAAGGTGGATAACTGCAGCCTGCAGATCTCCAAATGAGGACAGTAACTCCAAAAAGGGGTGGGAGCTCCAGAATAGGGCATGGCTTCCTCCCATTGACAGACAGGCACATGACGCAAGTGCAATTTTCCTCCCAATCCACTTAAGCGCAAACTCCACCCCACAGCTGATTCTAAATGTTTTATTGGTTGTGTCAGTCACAGTGTTGATTTCCTATATGCTACACAAATGCTAACCACTGAACCTACCACACACCTGACCCTAACCTTAACCAGTGAAATTAGGTTCGTTTCAGATGCATTGCATTGGCTACTTGTTGTAGCTTGCATCAAGTTCATGCTTGCTTTTTGACAGTCCGAGCCAGCTACCCTCCTACCTTTACTCAATCTTACGAGTCTACTTTATGTTCAACATAAGAAAGAAACTCATACAGGTTTGGATGCACTTGAGTGTAATTAAATGATGACAGAATTTTCAGTATGAGTGAACTATGGCTTTAGCTGCATCCTGCTGAAAGATGTTCTACCTTGATGCTTTCACTACTTCTTTTTTTTTTTTTTTTTTTGTAAAATAGTACATTAATAATACTAATAATATTGTATCAATATAATGAAAATTGTTGGCAAACTTTCAGCTGACCATGTAAAATTTCCACTTAAAAAAAAAAAAAAAAAAAAAGAAGAATTTGGTTTCCACTAGGGTAACAGTTATAGCTCAGACTTGGTTTAACCTGTAAAATGGCCCATATTGACATGATATAATTCAGAAAATCCTAGGAGACTGACTGCGTTTAATAGAAAATTATGAATTTTACATACATATTACATAAAAAGTAACGCCATTCGTTGGTTTTCCTGTGAACGTAGCTCTCAGTAAAGTCACAGTGTTGTGCTCCCTTCACGCCAAATCATAATTACCGTAATTTCGAGATGACAACATGTGACGTTGGCTGCGGTTGCTGTTGTAACAGCGCACCCTATCAGGTAAAATTAACGCTTAGAACGATGATGTGCTTGTGCTATATTTGTTAACATCAGTGTTGGGCAATTACTTCCTGTAATACATTATATATTACTAGTTACTGTCTTTTAAAAGTAATTAGTTACATTACAATATTACTGTCCCTGAACTGTAATGCGTTACACTACTTTTTAGTTACTTTTGAGTTACTTTCACCAAAATATCCACAGAAGTATGACAGGCACTATAAAATACCAAAATGTTATACATCCAGTGGAGGGTAATGAGGTAGGTCTATATCAGTGGCGGCTACTGGTCTGTCAAATAGGGGAAGCTCATTTTCGGCTATTACGCTAGGTAACTCTGTAAAAGTGAAACAAGGAATGTGGTGTATAATTGTGTGAAATGTATGATGAAAATCAAGCAATTTCGCCAAGCAAGTATAAAGAAATAGGTTGCAGCAGTTTTTATTTCGACTGAACTTGAGAAATCCGCGATGGGACTGAGCGCGAATAGCTTCAGCGATTCCTTATAGTACAAAATCGCTGTCAGTCAAAAGGAGATCAATCTGACAATCTTTCGACAGACCCTCCAATCATCACGCAGAAGCTCGGAGTCCAGGCCAGCCCACTCCTCATTTGCTCCTCATTCACCCCCAGAGACGCTGAGCGTCCGTGGGCGGGACATAATCGCAGCGTTTATCCAATGACCGTCTAGTTTCAAAGCACTGAAAAAAAACGTTCAGACAGCCGCATTGAAGTCAATGGACGCTGGGCTTCAACGGGGAAGTGCACTGTGACGCTACGGGAATGTATGAGAAGAAAATCAAGTCAGCCGACCTGCTATATCTAACTGATTCTGAACGAACTCGTCTTTGAGATGAACGTTTTCTAACGCATTTTTAGTCAATAAAATGTTAATACAATAGTACATAATTTGACCATTCATTTTGTGACATTATAGGGGAAGCTGAGCTTCCCTTGCAGTCTTAAAGAAATCGCCACTGGTCTATATAACATCAAATTATAAAATCATATTTGGATAGGCTACCATGTAAGTCTACATTAACGTTACTTGTAGATTAGGTTAAATACAGATAAGCACAAAATTATTACATTTATAAATAAAGCAAAATGTTATAATGTACAAACAATAAACACAATACCTAGACTATTTTGATCGGTTATCGGAACAAACAAGAATGAAATATATATAAGTTGCTAAACAAGTCAAAACGAATTAGGCTAATTGAAAGGGAAACTGAAAGCAAACGCGTTGTTCTCACGCAGTCTACCTCTCTCATTCGGCATGATTAAATTTGTCCATATTCGGGATGTATTTAATGCTAAACTATAACTTATTAGTAAACCAGGCCTTGTACATAACGCACATAAAAAACATCCTCACATGAGCAATATGTGTTTGATCCGACCTCAGGCTGCAGTACGCACAATTTTAAATAATCAGTGTATATGTTTGGTTGACTGTATTTTATTCTGCTAATGAATAGGCTGCAACATTTGCAATGCTGTATGTGTGTGCGTGAGGCGCCGGCGCGATCGAACAGCGGAAACAAACAAAAATACTCTGTTATTTTTAGTCATACAGATGATTCGAAACTGCAGTGTGTTTAATTTTGTTTGTCATCTCGTTTTTTTTTTCCCGTGAATTTTTGTAGAGCCACACAAACATGAACCAAACTAAGCAGCATATGTCACTCAGTCTTTTCCTTTCATTTTGTTAATCTGTTAATTAGGCTATTTAAATTAAATATATTTCGCGTATTCATTAATTTGATATATAGACTATGATTTGATAATTTGATTTTGTTAATTTTAGTTGTACTTAATATTTGTTGCTTGTCTACACTCATCCGCCGCATTCTTTATCTTCTCCGACCTCGCAGCTTTCTCTCTCCTTAGCTTAGTGGCACCAGTCCAGGTGTTTCCAGGAGTTTTTCGTGCTATTTCTCCTTGTTGAGAGTTTGGAGTCGCACATAGATTACACCTGATTATGCATTCTTATTCTTTTCTCTGATAAAATGAATAAAACGGCAGTGTGTCCATCTCACACATGTAGAATCCGTCTCGGCAGTCATCTTAACCATCTAATTACAGCAACAGAAAATAGACAAACTATTGTAATAAATAAATAAATAAAACACTGGTGAACTTCTCCATTTCGGATTACCTGCTGACACCACCTTTGATTGTAACCCGGTCTGGTCCGGGAGGTGCACTCAAACACACTTAGGAGTAAGAGTTACAAGGAATATACTTTATTAACAACAATAGCAGCCATATGGAATTGTCTGATAAATATCTTGATTATGTACACTGGTCATGTAAGACTGTGAACACATTTCAAATTCACAGAAAACAGTAAATAGTGGGGCATTTCATACACAGCACCCGTAGTTAGAAACTCCAAACATAAATCACATGCCCTATGTATAAGAACTAGCACAGGCAATCAATATACTATATTCAGGGAGACAGTAATCGCTAATAGCTGAACATAACAACAACTGAAGGAGAGTAAAAGAGATACTTTAATGTAAGTGAATGTGATGGTTTGATTAAGTAAATAAATGCTATATCACCACAGATGAAGGCGTACCTGCGCATGTGTGACAGAGTTTGCTGATGTCCAGATGTGTGATCTGGTTGCTGATGGGATTGTTGATCACACAGCTGTAGGTGTTTTTATCCTGATATTCCACCTCCAGAGGTAGAGAGAGACTGATGCTGAGATCAGACACACTGATGCTGGACAATAAACTGTTTCCTTTGAACCAGGAGAGAGTCGCATTCACCACATTCACCACTGAACACAACAATGAACAATTTTGCTGTGATGATGATGATGATGATGAAGAACAGTCTCTGGTAATGTTAGGAACAGGCAGACGAGCTGGAAAACATGACAGAATAAACATGGATTGGCTAACACTTGTTTTCAGTGTTGTGTGTTGACAGTGTTTTTGTCATCACAAACTACAAAATGAATATACATTTCAGTATGTAAATGTTTAAATAATATTAATAGTTCAGTACAAGTTAAACTCAAAGCAAATAAACTCGAAAAGCATTTGTTGATTAGCAATAAATAAATAAATAAATAAATAAATAAATAAATATAATATATATATATATATATATATATATATATATATATATATATTCATCCAGTAGTAAAGCAAAAATTGCTTACAGTGTTACAGTGACACACTTACAATGACAGTGAATGCGGCTGATTTATAAACATTATAATACTGTGTTTTAATGTTAAAGCCACAAGACGTGAACAATATGAGAGTGTAAAAAAAAATAATGGATTGAAGTTTTATTTGAATTATAATCTTTGCATTTCCACTTTTAAATGCTTCAAATTTACACCTCACTGTAACTTTTTTTTTTTTTTTAAGAAAAACAAGAATCTAGTCAGAATGATTTTATGTTAAGCAGCAGTATGCCACAAATGCTGTGGATTGAGCTTGACTTGTGCTGAACCCAAAATTTGCTCTAATAAACCAACTTGAACAACTGATCTCTACTCACCATAGACAGAAACACTGAATGTTTTTAATGACAATTTTGCTCCAATTATCCGTACTTCATAACATCCAGCATGTTGAGATGTTTGTGATTGTCAGAGATCCAGTTTGTTTGTCCAGCTTCAGTCTGTCTCTGAATCTCCCATCAGCACTGCTATATGTGGAGAAGATTCCAGCAGCTTTCCTGATTTTAGCTATGAGGGATTTTTCAGTTCCAAATTTCCACAATATATCATCGTCTTCATGTATTTCAGTAATATCAGTGTGTAAAGTAACAGAATCGCATTCGATCACTGACACTGACTCACCAAACACATCTAAAGAACACGAAGAGGTTTTGTCACAGATTAAGGCTCTTGTTGGTTTGCAAAATCTGAAATCAAGTTTGAATTTTAAACTGTGTGATTTGAAGAACATTGGAACAGCAACACAGAGGAGAAAAAATAAGAGATGTTTTATATGGGACATTACAAAGTGGATCTCAAGATCTGTTTGGTTTAATTTATCTAGGAGGAACAGCAAATTAAATTCCTCTAACTAATTTGAACAGTAGTAGCAGCTTTATTACTCTGAAATGGAAAGGAATTTGATATATTTATAACTTACCGATCAGACTCCACCAGGACAAACAGAACAAAACAAACATGAGAAACATTTTTATCAACGGTCTAACGAGTAGCCTTGACCTGTTAAGACTGTCCGCTGAAAAACACAACCTGGTGTATGAATCCTCCCCCGACAGAGTTTGATGACCCTCCTAGTGTGCGTGCACAAACAAACACACACACACATACTTGTTTTTATGCATGCAGGGGGTCACATGTCAGAATTGCTACATAGTGGGTACCGCCCTTTCCTATGATCCTACAGACCTAAAAAAAATAATAATAATTTGACAAAAAACTAAAAAGCTTAAGTATAAATATCTGACAACAAAAGTTCTAAACATGACACAGTGGTTACTTGTGGGGACATTTCAGGCATTGTGTAAATCTGGGGTCTGGCAAACACACAACCAGTTTTTGGTCATTGTGGAGATCAAACTCACACACTGAACACCAGTTTTTAGTCATTGTGGGGACTGAACTCAAACTCATTCTATTCTTTGTATGAAACTATTACAAAGAAGCAATCTGACTACTAAATATTTTAAATGTGCATTTTTTAAAGCAAAAGAAAAAGTTTGTAAACAGACAATCCACTGTGAATAGAATAGGAGCTCCAGAAAAAAAAAAAAAGAAATGCTCAATTATTCATAGATTCACAAGATTCAATATATGTTCTATTCAATTTAAAGTAAAACTGTTTGTTTAAAAGGAAATGTTTGACAAACAAGTCATCTGTAATCAAGTTAGGTCAGCAAGTTAATAATTAACATAAAACTCTTTCAGGGCTGTGTTCAAAGGAAACACTAGTTTGAGTGTGAAAAGACAAAATAAAAGTCATAATCCCTTCATGACATAAATCTTGTATTCTAAACAGTTTTTTTTTAAAACTTAGTACCAAACAAACAACTTCAATATAACTCTTGAATGCCTGATTAAACATTTAGTTAAGTGAAATATCCAAGGATGGAAACTCAGTAAGACTCACCAACAACTTTTCTCTGTAGAAGATCAGCATCCTCATATCAGCGACACAGTTCATGTTTAACTACTCATCATTAAGTATCAATTGAAACACTTTAGACAATATATAATACAGTATAAGTGAATGCGCAAATTCATAGCTAGTTGTTCATTTTCTGTACAGCTCACACAGTCTGCCTTTCCTGGAACTTTCCGGTTCTGAATAAATGTAATTGTGCATTTTGACAGCATGTATTTCCTGTTTGTCCCATGGTATCTTCTTAATGGGATCTGGTTTTATACTACTCTATATGGTCAGAACATGACAGATACTTTACGTTTTTGAATTCTTTATGCTTTTCCAGCAATTTTTCCTTAAAGTAAATATCATAATAGAAAAAGAAATATTTCTTAGTCTCTGCATGTTCTGATATGTGAAATAAGGCCTAAAGCAAACTACTGTAGGTCTGAACAATGACATATTCTTAATAGTTATTTATTGCTTTATTACTAAAACTCTTATGTCTTTTAAAAAGCATGTTTAAAATATGTCAACAAATTCCTTCATTTTTTCCCTTCAGGCAGGTGTTTATTTTAAAGAAATTGTTGGTTTCATGGTCAAAAAATATAATTAATTAATGAATTAATGAATGAATTAAGTAAGTAAGTAAATAAGTAAGTAAGTAAGTAAGTAAATAAGTAAATAAGTAAATAAGTAAGTACACAAACCCACTTTTTTATTTTAAAGGTGACTCAAACCTCAAGCTTATACATTTCTGTGATGCAATTTATTAAACAATTGGACAAATGACGGACCAAACATAATAATAATAATAAATAGTGGTTTAATTAATTAATTAATTTATTTTTTGAAAGAAAAAAAAATAGTAAAAGGAATAAAACTGGGTAACAGGAATGAATATCCATTATATTAGTATATAGGTTTGACTGCACATGTGAGGTATTAATGCTTGCACTGATATAGTGAAGAGTGTTAAACACTAGCCAAATTTCCATCCAAAGTTGTGAATTTACTTTGTGCACAAAACTGGACTATCTCTTAAAATGTTTGAGAAGAAGCATTGTTTCCCTACAACGAGTCAAAGAGAACAAAATCATCACTGTGCCAGCTGTTTGGGAATGCACCCTTGTAACACAGTACTTTGAGGCAATTATACAAAAATACTTTGACGGCAGACTTTGCTCAGGCAACTTAGAATGACCATAACAACATTTCAGATGCTGTGCAATGAGATTAGTCTGCTAGTTTATAAAATCTGAAATCAGCTGTAGATTGTATTAAATATAAAGTGAATAACATTCAGAACAGCAGATGATATTTAGTGTATTTTAAACATATCTGCTGTACAGTAAAAATGTGGGAAGTTACAGAATTTACATAGAAAAAAAAAATTCTACTTCAAAATTTCACATGTATGATTACTGTGGAAGTATTTTTAAAATTATCTCTGAGAAATTACTGAAGAGCATTTGCATATATAACTCTTGAAATCAATATTTTAAAATGGCTCAAGGTTTTTCCATCATCTTGTTTCTGAGCAAGAGAAATTTACAATCACAATAGAAAAATGTTAAATTCCAATCAAAAACAGAGACCTCAGTGGATGAAAATAATTGTATTTGAAATCCTAGCAGTAGCTTTATTACCCTGAAGTGAAAAGACTTTAAACAGAAGAAAATAAATAACTTACCAAACAGACAGCACCAGCTCAAACAGAATGAAACAAACACGTGAAACATTTTCTTCAACAGCTTAGTGAAATATCTGAACTACTATACTAAAACTGTACTCAACCTGTTGTTGGTGTGTGAATCCTTCCCCATCTGGCAGAGTGTGACCCTCCTAATGTGTCATGGTCTGGATGTGTTTTATTAAACTGTGTGCCATCTCACAGGACAAGTTTTACTGATGTTCTGCCTTCGTTTCAAATTGAAACCAGCTGCGGTCAGTTTTGTTTAGAAGCATCATGTGCATGAGAATGGCCTTTTAGATCAGGAGTTTTGTAGGTGTAGAGCTTCTTCCTGTCCTGCTGCTGGCTTTTATGATTCTTACTTTACAGAAACAATAAACCATGATGAGAAACAGTGTTTGACACAGAGAAAGAGAAATAAAAGAGACACCGTGATATTTTATTTTAATAGATCAAGCATAACACCAAGCAGGCCATATCAGTCTATAGGAGTATGATCGTTTCTATTTAAATTATTACGTCAGTTATCCTTCAGCTGCTTTCTTTGTGATGAAAACAGCCCTTCCTCTATCCCTGACCTCCGACTACCTGGTGAACATCTTGGTTTGGATGAAAAAACATCACCTGTAGCTCAAACTAGCCAAGACAGACTTCCAACCTGTACACTCAAACCTCAGTAGATAATTCAGTTTGCAGCAGCATGCCTGGTCTTCAAGACTGCTAAAAGAGTCCACGTCATAGCTCTTTACCTCTCTACACTGGCTATGTAATAATCTTCCCAAACCTATCCAGAATACGAATCCCGATTTTTGTTTGGTCACCTTTTCTTCAAAATGTCTTTCTTTATGTTCAACATAAGAAAGAAACTCATACAGGTTTAGAAGAACTTGAGTGGGAGTAAATGATGACAGAATTTTTAGTTTTGAGGGAACTATGCCTTATACGGCATCCTGCTGAAAAGTGTTCTTTCTTAGTGGTTTTTCTTCATATTTTATTGTATAATAATAAATGAAAACTACTAATAACCCTGCTGACAACAAACAGCTAAAACCAGCCTAGGCTGGTCAGGCTGGTTTTAGATGGTCGTTCCAGCTGGTCTCCCAGCCTGACCAGCTAAGACCAGCCAACCAGTTTAGGCTGGTTTTAGCTGTTTTTTTTTTTTTATTTTAATTTAATTTTTTATTTTTTTCAGCAGGGAATATTGTATACATTTAATGAGAATTGTTGACACACTGTCTGCTGTAGTAAGGGACCATGTGCAATTTCCACCCACTGTGCAAAAAAAAAAAAAAACTTATATTACATTATATTAGCCAGTTTTGAAAAGCTCTTCTAGCTCTAGTTGAGCTTACTGTGTTGTGGTGCTGTTTAGCTGCTGCTGCTGCTTAAAAATCCACAAGATGGCACCATTTTTTTTCAGTTCAATCAATTAAAGAACTGATGATCTAAGTAAGGTGCAAATATATCCTATCAGTAAAATCGATTATGGGTCAGTCTGTTAGGCTTAATAATGACTGTCTGCTTTTATTGTCCAGAGCTTAACAGCAACATGTGCTGGGGCCAGTCTTAAGCACTAGTCTGACCAACTAGCAGTTAATCAAAGGGTAATCATTCTTATTTTTTGGATTCAGCTTAGACTAATCTACATTTTTCTGTAACTTAATTAAGAAAAAAAATTATGTCCAGCCACATGAGGTCTAGCATTGTCTTGCAGTAGGAGGAACCCAGGGCCAACCGCACCGGCATATGGTCTCACAAGGGGTCTGAGGATCTCATCTCGGTACCTAATGGCAGTCAGGCTACCTCTGGTGAGCACATGGAGGGCTGTGCGGCCCTCCAAAGAAATGCCACCCCACACCATTACTGACCCACTGCCAAACCGGTCATGCTGGAGGATGTTGCAGGCAGCAGAACGTTCTCCACGGCGTCTCCATGCACATTTGTGGCCTGCTGGAGGTCATTTTGCAGGGCTCTGGCAGTGCTCCTCCTGTTCCTCCTTGCACAAAGGCGGAGGTAGCGGTCCTGCTGCTGGGTTGTTGCCCTCCTACGGCCTCCTCCACATCTCCTGATGTACTGGCCTGTCTCCTGGTAGCGCCTCCATGCTCTGGACACTACTCTGACAGACACAGCAAACCTTCTTGCCACAGCTCGCACTGATGTGCCATCCTGGATGAGCTGCACTACCTGAGCCACTTGTGTGGGTTGTAGACTCCGTCTCATGCTACCACTAGAGTGAAAGCACCGCCAGCATTCAAAAGTGACCAAAACATCAGCCAGAAAGCATAGGAACTGAGAAGTGGTCTGTGGTCACCACCTGCAGAACCACTCCTTTATTGGGGGTGTCTTGCTAATTGTCTATAATTTCCACCCCTTGTCTATTCCATTTGCACAACAGCATGTGAAATTGATTGTCAATCAGTGTTGCTTCCTAAGTGGGCAGTTTGATTTCACAGAAGTATGATTGACTTGGAGTTGCATTGTGTTGTTTAAGTGTTCCCTTTATTTTTTGAGCAGTGTATATTTACATACATACATACATACATATATACTAGGGATGTCACAATAATCAATATAATATTGAACCGTTCGGTATGACATACACGGTTCTGTGAATTGCAGTTTTTCAGTTTTGCATTTAAATAATTTCCTTGTATTATTTCTTTCGAAATTTGCTGTGTGTGCCCATGATTTCACGTGCTGAGATGAGGAAACGCTTCCCGCTTGTATCTGAAAAAGCAAAACAGGCAGAGCATTTTCCATTCTAATGACATAAAATGACAAGCCTTTCTAAACCTGTCGTCCAACAAAACGTAACTTATTTTTACTTCCCAACATCAAAATTTCTTTTTGTGATCTGATGTGGCTTCTTATCATAGAATAAATTCTACACTGTATGTCGATTATGGCTTAAAAATATCATTATGAAAATCATTACGAAAATACCCGAGATGGCTTAAAGAACACAAATAAACCATATATTATTGCAGACGAGTGTTTATTGTCCTTATATTTTATCATTCGAAAGGTTTAACGTTATGCCTGTATCCATATTAGAGAAGCTGGAATGCAACGTAATCAGTGCTACTTCTTTGACGCATATGTGAATTTTCTGCTCGAGGGCGCCCTCTCGTGTATGAATGAAACCCATCCTATTTTGCGTAAAAATCGGAAAAATAATACCTATCTCAAAAGAATATTAAGCAGACATTTAATAATCCACGCTTTTTCCAGTGTACAGAGGTTTACAGAAGTAGTTTGTTGTTAATTAGATGCAAAAAAAAAAAAAAAAAAAAAAAACACTCCAATGTGGTAAGCTATCAAAACCGAACCCGAGGTACGTATTGAACGGTGGACTAACTGTATTGTTGCATCCCTAATATACACAATATATTAAGCAATGGCTTAATCAATTTCAATCACATTCATTTGTATAATGCATTTCACATCACTTTTTGTTTTCAGAACAGCTTGACAGAAAATCCATGTTTTTTTTTGTTTGTTTGTTTTTTGTTTTGTTTTTCTGTTATGAAAGCAGAATAGTATATATAGGATAGGTATCAGAAAGAACAGTTGAAATCTAGTACAAATTATAGTACTTACAGAATCTAGTAAAAAAAATAAAAATAATAATACGTTCAATAACTAACAAATAATGTAATTAGATTTCATGTTGACAGCCCGTTTTCGCTCTTATCTGAGTGTTATTTACATTTAACAATACTTTATTGTTTGTATTTGAAAAAGAGACGGTCCCTATGTCGAGCGTGAGTAAGAAGCTAAGAAAAGCGGTAAAGGTAAAGCTTTCATCATTCACATCTGTTCATTAAATATGTTTTCTCCATCTCTATCAGTTACATTTGTGAAGTCTGTTCATTTGCTACATTAGTCCAGTTTGATTTTATAATTATTGTTTTGCTGCTATGTTTGTATTTTCGAGTGTTACAGTGTGATTAAAATCATCGCCTGCACGTGAATGCTATTCAGCCACTTCGCTCATACCGTCATATTCCAGTATACAGGAAAAATATATGTTAAACTCAGTTGATATTAGTCTCATAAACTGAACCAAAAGCTTTTTTATTTCATTCATGTATGTGATTTTTCTGTTTTGAAATGATGTTAACTGTATATTTCAGGCCTTTTCTCATTTCTTATTTGTATATCCTTGCTTCATTCTTGCCTCATTGTGTCATACTGTAGCTCTCAACCCATTGGAACACAAGTGAAGTATGCGAGGAGAGAAAATAAATTTGAATATTTATTTACATTGTTTGTTACTCAAGAGTCACTTCAAAATATCTTCAGCTGTGTTCAAGGGATCTGCACTTACATTAATGTTAGGATAAGAAATCTAAAATAATTATTTATAAAGCAAGGTCCCCTTTTAAACTATTTTAAATATGTTTTTTTTTTTTTTGTTTGTGTTTGTTTTTTAAACTGCAATGGTAAAACATAAATTATAATTATTGTGATGGATGTGAAGGAAAGGAGAATTTATATGTGCATCAGGTTTTTCAACAAGAAAGACTTTGCATATAATTAACTTGTGTATACTTGTTCATCACTCCTCTGGAAGCTTCCCAACTCCTCATTCCTCATTCCTGTCCAAGATTGGCTCACTTTAATATCTGGGGCATGGGCTAAAGCAGTGGGACCAGTCCTCAGGGCCCACTGCTCTGCACATTTTGTATGTTTTCTGAATCTGACACACTCAGAGTTCAGTTCATGGATCTTTCTCCTAAAGAGCTGATGATCTGAATCAGGTGTGTTAAATGAGGGAGACATACAAAATGTGCAGCGCAGTGGGTGAGTTGAGAACCACTGGGCTAAAGGATGGAGGAGCATTGGTAGTAGTACATTACAGTGACTGTACTGAAAATGTAAAAAATTGCTTTTGCATTTTGGAGTATAGTTTTGCATACAGATGATATTGACAAAATCCAAGTCCACAAAAGTCAGACTAAGAACACTGCATTATGCATGCTAGGCCAGTAGTTGGTGCACGTACATGCACATGAAACCAGTTTCCAAGAGTTTGCACTTCGCAATTTCAGGCACCCAAAATGCTGTTGTTGTGAACAGTGAACAGGCTGAAGCAGGTGTGCTAGATAAGGGGAGAGATACAAATATACAGTACAGGCAAGGCAGGTTTAAAAACACAATGCAAAGCAAAAAAAAACAAACAAACAAAAAACAAGAGCACTGTGAAGGTATGATCAATATTTAATCATTTAGATTTTTTACATTTTCATATAAGCTAAAAATAGAATTTTGTATTTGTGTTTTTGGGTGATATTTGTGTACCACTAAATGCAACTAATACAGAGCATCAGCATTTTAACATTAGAAAATGTGCATGGAAGTGTGTGTTTGCCAAAAAAAACAATGTGAGAAAACAAATATGGACATTCTGTACAGTGTAAACAAAACCAAAAGGTCTATAAGAGCTCTAACTTTAGTTGCACTATGTGGTCATTGTTTCTTGGGGACATTTTCATACACAGTCTCTGTCATTGATTTCTGCAAGAAAAAAAAATCAATCAGGAACCTGGTGAAACAATGGAAAATTAATAACAGATCAACTGTTTCTCTCTTAAGTGTTCCAAGCTATGGTTTCAGACACCACAAATGGCTGACCCCACCCAAAAGGTGCTCTATTTAAGAATATGGGGGCGACTTCTGTAAGTACTGCTCACTGCAGAGCTGAATGGCTTCCAGTTCCCCCTTCTCTGGATGTCCAGCCCCACCTCTGTGTGAACTAATGGGTGGAGTTATGTTTAGGATAGGGTAAGGGGTAGGGTTAGGCAGGGTGTGGTTAGGTGTCTATCTCCACCCATTACCTCCAGCGAGGGGGAGCTAGAGCTCCAGCTCCTCCCATTTGGCCCTGCAGCGAGCACCCTCGACACAGCCATCAAGTGCACGCATTCGATCCCATAATACACAGCAATAACGTGTACAACCCATAATGATTTGTGAGGGTCGTGCAAAAGAATTTCCGCGTCTCGCCAGAAGATGGCGCCCGCAACTCAATCATCCATCCATTTATTTTCCAAACCGTTGGTCTAATGTGGCAATAGCATTATCCATTGTAATATTATTAAATAGTTTAATTAAGGTTTATATGTGCTAATACGCAGCTCATGATTGTTAACCCTTTCACGCGTACCATCACACCAGTGTGATTCAAACGTTCAGCGCATCACGTGATCAACTGCTGAATTCAAATCTGCTTTGGAGCTTTGGCTGGCGCTGAGCCAGATCAGACACACTGAGCGCTTCTCATATTATCGCAACTATTCAGTGTTTTAAACTACAAAATGCTTATTTTAGGTTCCAGACATTTAAATACACATAAGTCCTAATAAAACGATGCATTTATAGTTAGCAGAATACACGTCGATGTCTACTGAAGCGGCAATAACCCTGCTAACACACGACGTAACAGTTACGTGATGGATTGGTAAATTTTGGTAATTTCATGACTTACCAATTGGCAACGTAACTACAACGTCCATGCCTGTAATTTTATTACCATCAAAATACCATCTCACAACGTCGTCAGTACGTCCTCCTAACGTCGTAACACTACCAAGGACGTCCCAGATCCGTACTCACAGGGGCGGATCTAGAAATCAATTTTTAGGGTGGCAAAGGGGTGGCATGGGGTCTATGAGGGGTGGCAACACCAAAGCAAGCCCCCATGCATAGTTTTAGGGGATTTATAGTCTGAGATACACAGCTGTGTTCACAAATATTGCATTACCATTAGGTAATCATCTATACTGTTTAAAATGAAAAATAAATAACATTTCAATATCCATCATGGAACCAAGTCAATACACAACATAAAGCTTCAACAGGTTATAAATATTTCTGAGCTTGTATCACTAAAGAAGACATTAACTTCTACTAAACGTACATAGGCTACTTAGATGGTATAAATCATATTTTAGTGCAAGTTTACGAGCAACAAAAACGTTTGAATATCCTAACATTAGAAAAAAATACAATAATATCAAAGCACTGAAATTGGTTCAGTTTTGAAAACAATGTTTGATTTTCTATTATTAACAGAGGTGGAAATGTCTGTAATCACCCAGAACACACTATCAACCATGTACCCAAGCAACTGCATAGCAAGAGCCTTGCAACCACCCAGAATATCCTAGCAACCCTTTAGCAAACCTAGAACATCTGACCAAACTAGTTATGTTTTTAAACAAGACTTTAAAACAAGCCAGCATACATTTGTCTTTCAAACTTTTCAATCTAGTTATCACAGGTGTTCTTAAATGCTTACATACAATTTAAATGCACTGATGACTTTCCTGCCAGTGAACATTCACGAGATCAATAACAATATAACAAAAACAGATACAGAACAGATGTATAAATCAGCAATTAACTTTTTTAGGGAAAAAAAAAAAAAAGATTTTCATTTCACTACCGTAGTAATCTTGCAGTAGATAATAATCACTAGAAAAGTTCAAATAAAAAAAAAATTGTATATGAACTTGGTATGCCACAATACCACAATAATAATAATGCACATTTTTCTGCACATTTGGCCACATTTCATTACAGTGTGCAGTACTACAGTAGTTTCTTGGTCTCCTGACACAATACTATATCTCTAGGCAGTCATTTCTCAGTTCTGCAAAACGCAGTACACACACTGTGAAAAAAATGGTTACAGATCAAAATTTGACAGTCACACGTTTATAGCTGTACAACATGTGCTACAGTTTACAGTACAATTTCCATAATCTGATGTACTCTATGTGTAACTTATTTAAGTTGGCACATTTTCCCGAACCATTCATTCAGTTCTCAAAACAAAGACACATTTCTCAAAAAGTTTAACAATGGGTTAAACTATGTTAAACATTAGCAAAACTGATGACACACCAATCAGAATCCCTGCATCCTAACAACGGAGAGAGGAGAGAGCTGAACGAATCAACACGAGTTAACAATCGAGAAAACTGCAATACGACTAGATTCTTACCTAACGCTACTATCAGTTTACGTGATCGGCATCTTCTTATTGATTTCAGGTTATTGTTTCGATTAGATTTCAAGTTAGCCCAGAAGCAGTAATTATTATTTGATTTACGAACAAATGTAAAAACAATTCGTTAATGAACTGGGCCGCGCTTTGTGTTTTGACTCAAAAGAACCGATTCATAAGAATCATTTGTTAATTAATGAAGCCGACTACACTGGGCGCGCTGCGTGCGCGTCTCGTGAACTGTTTATTGAAAGACGTGTCTTTGCCATTATTTTGCCTTAAACCGTCATCACCGCTGCCGAAAAGTAGCACATGAATATTTTATTCTGTGATAATTCTGGGGTGGCAGGTGAGGTGGCACAGCTTTTTCTTAGGGTGGCAGTTGCCACCCCGTGCCACCCCGGTAGATCCGCCCCTGTAACTTCATGACTTACTGGCAACGTAACTGCAACGTCGCATGCCCGTAATTTTATTACCATGAAATTACAAACTCACAACGTCGACAGTACGTCCTCCTAACGTCGAAATTTTACCTAGGACGTCCCAGATACGTACTCTATTAGAAATATATTGGTAACTTCATGACTTACTGACAACGTAACTGCAACGTCGCATGCACATCATTTCATGACCATCATTTACATGTTCTTTATTTGCACTGATTACTTTGGTGTATGTAATGAAACGTCAGACACAATATTTAAAGTTATTTTGAGATAAAATATTATTTTCACCAAATCAGAATATGTATGATTGCTTATATATAACGTTAGTGCAAAACAAAGAGATTGAATTTCTGTGCAATAATATGTTGATGTTGTTTTATATATACACGAATGTAGATTGTTCAAAGTTTCACTTGTTTTATGTAATTTAAAAACGATTTTAAAATTTTATTTATATCCATAAAACATTTAAAAACAAAGAGCGCTTTAAAACTAATTTAAATTTGTGTTATAATAGCTTTTATTATTATTTTATTTATTTATTTATTTATTTATTTATTTATTTATTTATTTATTTATATTAGTATTATTTTATTATATATGCTGCTTGGATTTATTGTTAATGTGTTTAACAGTGAAAAGATGACTGCCTGTTTGTTTAATGAAGGTTTGATGAAATGATTAAAAAAGCTTAATGTACATAGTGACGTAAGTCACGTGACATACAGCGCGCGCGCCTCCACAACTGACACTCCGAGCGCACAGGATGTTTAGGAAAATACACTTTTCTGAGTCGTGAAACTTTTTATTTCATAACGAGTAATGAAGATAACGTTTAAATAATGACACAGACCAGGCTACACCATCTCTTCTGTTGCAGATACTGAATCAGGACACCGCGTTTGTCTGAGGCACTACTTTTTAGCTAACGTAACTTCAGCTGTGTCTGACAGAAGTTTTTGTCTGTTTGAGGTGAGTCTTACAATTTATAACGAATAAATAATAAATGTAAATTTAAAGTAATAAATTGTAATTGTATAAAATAAAGTACTTGACCTCTGGAGAAACAGTAAAACATTTGTTTGTATTGTTGTAAATAGTACTGGTGGCGGGAGTTACCATGGCAACCATGCAGACATCAGCTGCTGGAGAGGAGGTGACGCCTCCAACATTTCTCTCCGTTTCTCGTCAGTTATACCAAAAAAGTTCGACAACTGCGTCAAACTCGTTGAGTAACATTACCCACTGTCTACTTTTAAGTGCGTTTGTTAATATTTATACCTCTGTGATTATGGTATCTTTCCTTAATTATCTGAAATGTCTGTTAGCAAATGTTACCCTAGCATAGCATACCTGTTTATAATGATGCTGAGCACGAAACGTTAATGCTTTAATGCTTTCTTTCATATTTCGCTGTATAGGTTTTATTAATATTTTGAGTGTATTTTACTGTTCATATTTGTATGTTTTTCAAAATAAATCAATTGAATTAATTTCGAGTCTGTATTCATCATTCACAGCTGTGGGAACAGCCTTTACATTAGTTTGGGCAAATGAGGACATAAAATGGGTTAAACTACTGCACGTCCGCCCATAGAAAATTAACAGTAACTCGCACTTACTAACTGGCAACGTCACAAAGTTACGTTGTGGCAATGTCACACTCACGAGTATCGAATTGCATTTTGGGTATCGCCGCCATTTGTAAGGTATCAAAGCCGAGGTATTCTGTAGTTTAGGGATGTGCCGAACGAGGCCTTTGAAGCAGTGAGGCCGCGATCACACCAAACCCGTTTTTGCAGCGAGAGGCGCCTTTTTTGAATTGTTTTCTATAGGCAGTGAGCGTTATGCGCGCTGTTTATGCGCCGCGGGCGCCTCGCGTTTTTGCCGGAGCGCTCTGAGCGCCTAAAGTTGAAAAAAAAACTCGGAGCGGAAAAGCGCCCGACGTCATCGCGGTTTTTTTCATTGTCCAATCGAATTAATGGAGAGGCGGGCCTTCTGTTGTGGTGACGAAAGTTTTACCGTTGCCTAAAAAGTCCGGAGACTGCAGTGATGGAGGGAAACTTTTGGTGTCTATCGCGGGTTACCCGGAGCTGTGTTTTTTTAAGGTTTTTTCTGATATGACAGTTTACTAAACAGCTGAAAACCAAAGATTTAGAGCGCTCGCGCTATAATCCTTTGATTAGATTGACAGGACGGCTGATTTGATGGTTGCCTAGCAACATAAAAAAAACGCAACGCAATGCTCTTTTTTAAAAGTCACCAGAAAAAGGCAATGCGGTGCGCCTCGCGTTTTAGAACTAAAACGCGTTCGGTGTGATCGGGGCCTGAGGCTTTTACAACAAGCTGCGTTGATGCTTCGAAGCTTTTGATACAGTTCTCTACTACGCCATCTGGTGGTCAATAAAAATTCTTACACAAATTGTGTCATTTAGATGTTTTGTTCATCGGGCTGTTATTGTAAGGTTTATTTGTGAATTTTATAAGCATATCATTAGCAAGGTGGCGTGTGTGTGCAGCGATAGAGTTTCCAAAATGTATTGTATTTTGCACAATACAATTACAAAGGCTTTATGTGTTATATATATATATATATATATATATATACATAAAATATATAGCAAAAATGTTTGTGGTTGAGGAAGGACTTTTGTCCTTTTATCAAGGTGTTTTAATTTTCATTCAGACAAAAGACATTCAATCACACGTCATTGTTTTTTAATAGTAGTACTTTAACAACGATACACCACGTAAAAAAAAAAAAAAAAAAAAAAAAAAAAAAAAAAAAAACTACATACAAATGCACGATGGCCGATAAAGTTATGAACGGAATGAATAACGGGTATGGGACAGCGCAATCGATGCGCTTTGCATTTGAGCCTGGCGTAATGTGTCAGTGAGGTAACGAAGCTTCGTTTTCAAAGATCACGTGACAGCCTAATTTCGAGGAATGCTTCGGAACACTGTTTCGGAACACTAGTGTGTCGAAAACTCGAAACGTGTGTCGCCACTAGGTGTCGATCTACCCATCCCTACTGTAGTTGCAGAATTGTCTTTTTGATTTGCTTTAAAATGGTACGTTTTGTTGTGTTAAAGTCTGCAATGGTAAATTACACGATAGAAAAGGTTAAAAACTGTCCACAAGGAAAGATGTTTTAGGTCTCCCACTTTAAAGAAACATTAGACAACATGCAGCGGAAATTACCAAGAAGCGTCGGATAGCCTGCGTTGCAGCGGTGATACGCAAAATCATCATATTTGCCTTCGACATTTTCATAAAGGTAAGTAAGCGATTTTTAGTATGTGCTTATTTTATATTTTCTTAAGTAACGTTACCTAACGTTATATTCATGTGTTGTTTGGGGATATCAATGCTATTCAGTGGTGTAGTGCAGGTTTACGGCGTAATGACAAGTGTGGATAAATGCAAATATTCCCTAAAAGCACCCAGTAAAGACAGTGATGCGGTCAGGAACGTGGCGCCGGATTCCTTTTAAATATGTTTGATGGTTGCGCCGGCGCCGTCTCCCCACCACAGATGCTGCCTGTTCATACGCGAGAGCATGTCAGCTTAGTGGTAAAATAATTATTATTGATAACTAATTTGAATCAGTACATTATAACGAAAACAATACCTTAAGAATGAATAGCAGGTTTTTAAACCCATGAACCGGTTAGTGGTGCCAGGGCAGCACTAAACAGACAGCCAGGGAGCAGAAACGAGTCATGTACTATGCAATGTCACGCAATCGTTTTATGCATGGGTGTAGAGATTTTGTTTTATCTCACTACTGAAATTCTTAACTGAATACCTAACTAAAATACATTTTTTTATATTTTTTATGTATTTCTGTATTTCATATAGGTTGGTGTGACTAAACTGTAAGGAAAAAAAAAAAAAAAAAAACGCATTGCAGCCAGCTGAGATGATGACCCACCAGGCTGGAGGAGATGGTCAGCTACACACTGAAGGCTGGAGGAGATGGTCGACTTCACAAGACACCACTCGATGCCACAAACTGAATGTAACTTGTGTGTACACAGAAGAAAACTGACTGCTTTTCATGTCAGACATAAGGGAAATTCTTACTTTGTTTTAAAATACTTCTGTTAACTTCATGCACCTCAGATTGGATCTGCCTGCACAAACACTGTTTTATACAACTGTTACAGGCACAGTGTTGCATTTATAATAAAGTATGTGTAATGACATTTTCATAAATGTGTTTTTGATTGATTCCTTAGTACTTGTTATCAGCCAAATGAAGTATGGAAAATGTTGAACAAACAGGGTAAAGTTTAATGGTATTAATGGTATAAGGGAGTGTGCAAACCAATGGTAGACAAAAAGAGAACATACGTGTATTTGTAAGTAAATAATATACGTTTTTATACCGTAAACAAGAGCACGTCACTGGCAGCACTCAACTTTTTGCGGTCAGGTAACGTTATCAGTGTTAATTGTTCATGACAAATTATATAAGTTACGGTTCCTAAAACTTCTGCTGAGATTATCTCGGTCTCATATCTACTTGGTTTGTTTCTGTTCCTCCAGTATGATTATTTAAACGGTCTTTACTTTACGGCTCTGTATACTTTAAGTTCACTGCAGAATGCAACGATACCGTCACACATAATAACGCACGTGACTGACAAAAACCGATAGGGGTCTTTCACTTTTCCGGTTGCCACGACGTACGACGAAACTTTGGTCACCAGATTACGTTGCAGTTACGTAACAGTTACGTATTTTTGTTAGCTGGGAATGATCCTTACAAATGTAATCTGACGACATGTTTTATTGATATCATATACACATTGTGTAGTATAAAGTTTACTCTGTTCTTCTCCCAGCTCACCAGAGACTTACTTACTTTAATGTTTTTTGGGAGGAGAGCGTGAATTTGCGTCTTGTAAATCACACAGCTCGGATTCAGCGCGAACTAACGGCGCCCATCACCCGGTATAGATCAACTAACGCGGTCATTATATATGTGTTTAAACCTCCAAATACGTTTACTTGCACATATTTCAAAATCGGAATATCAGATATGTCATAAAACAGTGAGCACGTTTGTGAATAGTAATAATAAAAAATAAGGATATAAAAGTGATACATGTGTCATACAGCACTATCGTGGCTGTGTTGTGTCACTTGACAAACACGACGCCTCGCCATGGAAACAATAAGGCGATACATTCTAAAATAACGGTCACCAAAAAAAAAAAAAAAAAAAAAAAAAAAAAAAAAAAAACTCACCCTGGGGGCTCAGCTAGAATATTTTAAACTCACGTGTGACATCTGATATGAAACGTCCTACTCTGATAGCACATGTACCTCACAGAGACCTCTGTTTGACTTCTGCATTTACATCTGCAAGATGTATTTTGTAGTGTTTGCTCACATGCAATAATCCTATATGTTCATATGTCAAATAGACGTCTGTTAGATGTCTTTAAGATGTTTATGATGTAGAATGTATGTAAAACTGACATCCTAAGGACGTCTGTCAGATGTTTGTGCACAGCAGATGCTTTCATCATGTCCGATTGTCGCAGATAATTACTGTCTTAAACATACATGCAAACAAAACGTTACGTGTAAACGGCATAAAAAGTAGTGAAAGCTATCTGTTTGAGCCCCTTCTCTGTACAGAAGAAGGGGCTCAACATACTTTCTTTAAGGCTAAAGAAAAAAAGACATGAACATCTTGGATGACAAGGGGGTGAGTACATTATCTGTAAATTTTTGTTCTGGAAGTGGACTTCTTCTTTAAATGTAATAATGATTAAAGGAGAAGTCCACTTCCAAAACAAAGATTCAAAAATAATGTACTCACCCCCTTGTCATCCAAGATGTTTGTGTCTTTCTTTCTTCACTGGTAAAGAAATTGTTTTTTGAGGAAAACATTTCTGCATTTTTCTCCATAATGGACTGCCATGGTGCCTCGATTTTGAACTTCCAAAATGCAGTTTCACAAGTTCACCCTTACATCTAATCTGGTTGAATAAACAGTAAGCATATTTTGGCCTGCTGTCCTGGGGGAGGGCTCCGAGCCGGAATATGGCCTGAACCCAGAGAACACTCCCCATCCCAAGTATAGGATGAGGATAGATTAAGAGTTGGGGTGGAGGGGGATGCTGAAAAAACAGTACAAATGACGGAGGTAAGTCTGCTATGTGCATATATATGACTTGTGCTAGTTTGGATGATTAGCTAGACAAGTTGCACCTGTGCCGAATTAGTTGATTATCTGATCGTGCTCTTCCTGAACTTTGTTATCAAACATTATTTAAATGCAGCTTCAAATGATTCCAAATGCGGTTGTAAACGATCCCAGCCGAGGAAGACGGCTCTAGCGTTTTAGCTAAACTGATGGTTATTTTCTTTGAAAAATGACAATTTAAATACTTTTTGATCTCAAATGCTCGTTTTGCCTTTCTTTCCCTGAACTCTGTGTATTCTGGCTCAAGACAGTTAGGGTCTGTCGAAAAACTCCAATCATATTTTCTCCCTCGACTTTGAAAAACATTTCAAAGTCATCTTACATCACTGCAGAAGTAATGACCCAGTCTTTGCAAAGTGAACATGCAAAGAAGATCAAACACCCTTAACAAAAAAGGTAAAAAAGTGATATAAGACAATTTTGAAGTTGAGGGAGAACATGAGATGGGAGTTTTTCGACATACCCTAACTGTCATGAACTGGAACAAAAAACAGTCCAGGCAGAGTAAGACAAGACGAGCGTTTGAGATTAAAAATCATTTAAATTGTTGTTTTATTTTAATTAAAATAACCGATTGTTTCGCTAGATAAGACTAGAGATGCACGATATTGGATTTTTGCCGATATCCGATATGCCGATATTTTTTCATCTCATTTTGGCCGATACCGATACCGATATATATCATTTTATTAAAGTTAGTTTTTAACAATAACTTATTCGTTAGGATTAAATAAATAGTAATGAACGGTTTACATTCAATCCCTTCTTTTTCATCAGTAGACTAGCATTATTTATGATCTGAATTTTGTAAATTAAGTTCACTTTTGCTATGTTATAAGCCGAATTTCGGATGCTTTCACTTTCGAATTCGCAATCTGAATATGACTTTTCAAAACGAAAACAGAAAAGTAGAACTAAACTGGGTGACTGTGAGGGTGCTTTGCGGGACATGAACAGGACATAATTCATTGCTACAATTTCTTAATTTGTTCCTATGATTTATTAATTTATTAATTTGTAAAATGAGGGAACGAATTAATATGTAGTATTAACGAATTGTTAATTTATTTCCACGAAATATTTTATTTCCCACCCGCAATTTATCACAGTAAGAGATACGAAAACATGGATTAAAAGTGAATGACAAGAAAATAAACCTAAGAAATTAAAGGGTGAGACGGTGAGGATTTGGGAAAATAAAAATATTAAGTTATGTCGCAATTCGTGACCAACTGGCAAAACAGTACACTTTTTTTTGCACAAGAATACCAACATGTTTACCTTCTCTGGTTTAACAAGCGGTCTTTTACCCTACTCGAAAACCAAATCCTCCGTCCGCCATCGTTTCCAGAATAGTCGCGTTCTTTTTGCCGTCACCGCCTGGCTCGTGCTGACACTACAAATACAAACCAGGCTCTACACCCGAAGCGCTCACAACGAAAACTACTCTTCGCGTGATCAGTGAAATCCTGAATATGCCACGGCTTTGTAACTCTGTAACCCGCGCTGTATGGAGCAGTGCGACCACGTCAAATTTTAACTTGCACATTTAAAAAAAAAAAAAAAAACATGTGACAGTTTTGATCAGTCTAGAGCCCTGCAATACAAAGGCATTCAACATGGAAAGAAAGTAATAGAAATGTAGTCACTAAGTCATGTTTAATTATAATTTCTAATTATTTTATATGGTGCACTGTGCTCTGACAGGGCTGCGGGACACGAACATAATTATTTCCTACAACTTGTTAATTCGTTCCTACGTTTTATTAATTTATTAATTTGTAAAATAAAGGAACAAATTAAAAAAAGTCTTATTAACGAATTCTTAATTTATTGCCACGAAATCTTTTATTTCCCACACGCAGTTTACCCGCATAAATGATACGACAACATGGATTAAAAGTAAATGACAAGAAAACAAACCTGCGAAATTAAAGGGTGAGACGGTGATGATTTGTGAAAAGAAACTATAAATATTATTAAGTTTGTGGCAATTCGTGACCAACCGGGAAAACAGGACACACAGCCGCTTATGGCTTTAAATGTATTGGCTCGAACGGCATGAATCCAAAAGTATGGTCGCTACTAACATTTGCCTGCTAACCAATTATTTAACTTATAAAGAATGCTTTATACCTCACTTGTGTCATATTCACGAAAAATGTTTCATATGAGCAACAGTGTGTTTTGCCGTTGCGCCGCCGAAGAAAGAGAATTTTACTTTTTATTTTAAATGCAGATCATGTCATGTGCAAACACAGCCATTGGGTTTCAAAATACAACAAAGAGCACCATAAAACCATTTAAAATGTGCATTTAGCGATCTAGTGACTGGATATGAAACAGGCAACAGTAAATTATCCCAAATGGAACAACGGCGCGTTTTCTCCTATAGCCTCTGCTGCCACTGCACGTGCTATTGCTATGCATCATTCTGTATGTGTATTCTCAGTTTAAATGCATCGATCCAAAACAGTGAATCTACTCCTCATTTAGTCAAAACTTTGCTTCAAGAATGAGCCACACTGCTGACATGATCTAATCCCTAGCACACCCTTAGCACATGTGAGTTAACATATTCATCTTATCGGCAAAACATATCGGCATAATTTTTCATATCGGGCCAATGCCGATATTTACATTTGAAGAGTTTCGTTGCAAAACGAGATATATCCATTTTGAGAAATGTTGGTTATTTGACATTATTATTTAAGACATCAACAGTCAAGTTCATTCACAATTTTTGTACATGAAACTATTACTTGAGCTCAGTGAAGGCCAGGGACACAATATTTTTCAAATCCAGGATATTTTTTATTTAATTTTATGTCCATAAATAGTTCATAAATAAGTCAAAAATCATGCCGAAATGCAACATATTTATCTTAACATTGTCAAACATCTTAAATTGGTTAAAAAAAACAATACATCATAAATATATGATATAGTATATACAAAGATTTATTAATAATAATAAGATTCTGAGTTAGTTTTGGCCAGAACATACACAACATAACATAACTTTTTTTTTTTTTTTTTTTTTTTTTTTTTTTTTGCAAAACGCTATGAACGTAGCCTACGTGACTGACAGCTCGCCTACAGTATAAACAATTAAATGGTAAACGTTTTTTTAGTTAGCCTGTTGAATCCTCTTTTTAAAAATATATGTTTTTTGTTTTGATATTATCGTTAAATCAATGAGCAAACTCGGAGCACTTCACCGGCATTGACTCTCTTCCCAGGGGATGCTGCGCTCGCGTGATCCTGACGTCTGTCCTAACCACCGCAGCATTTTGATTTTAGCTTATTTCGCTGTGCAGCTCAGTCCTCTTTGCTCATCCGATATTTCCTATTTCTTGTTTGTATTTTCGCGCTCTTGTCGTCGTTGATTGGACCCGCAAACCGAAGCGTACAGTATCTGCGCGCTGCTGCCAATAGGTATCTAAAACGTCACCCGTAGTGTAGTGTTCATGTGAAATGTAGGACGGAGGGGACAAACGACCCAGAGCTTCTCTGACATGATTTGCATGATTGGCTCATGCATCACCGGCCAAACTGGCTGGTAAGTTTTTATCAATACCCACCAAAATGATTTTTAACCCGCATTTGGCGGGTTGGCGGGTGTTAATTTCGAACCCTGGTTATATCGCACTTTGTAAAGAAACTGGTCTGGCGGATATCGCGTTTTGTGAAAAAATACATTTTATAGGAGGCCTAAAATGTACATTCTTAAATTGTATTAATGGCAGCATTTCACACATAGATTAAGGTACATCTGAACAGTGATTTCCAATAATAAAATCCAAATGTCAAAAAATGGCGTTTATCGCGTTTTGCAACCAAACTCTTCATTTGAAGTCATTATCGGCCGATTCCGATATCAGTCCGATAATATCGTGCATCCCTAGATAAGACCCTTCTTCCTCAGCTGGGATTATTTACAACCGCATTTGGGATCGTTTGAAACTGCATTTAAACTGCATTTTGGAAGTTCAAAATCAGGGCACCATATCAGTCCATTATATGGAGAATGCTGAAATGTTTTTCTTAAAAAAAACATAATTTCTTTACGACTGAAGAAAGAAAGACATGTACATCCTGGATGACAAGGGGGTGAGTAAATTATTTGTTAATTGTTGTTCTGGAAGTGGACTTTTCCTTTAAGGCTGATCACCAACATCTCTTCACTGAAAGTCTGACACAAAACTTCAATAAGCAGTTTTAAGCAGTTTAATTTAAACAACTTACAACTCTGTCATGAACGATCTTACCATTTTTCGCTGTTTTGGTTTACACAATGCTGAACCAGTTCTTTCTTCCTCCTGTATCTGAACTGCATTAAAAATATTCACAGATGTGTTAAAAAAAAGAACAACGTGATCTTTATACAAATCTGTATGTATCTAATTCATATGGATTAATTGCAGGTAACATTTGTAGTTTATAGTTAAATTATTCACCTGTTTTTCTGCATTTCCTGCAGATGCAGCACATCATGACTGCAGCTACAATCAACAGAAAGCCAACTGCAGCAGAGATCAGCACTATGTAAAACAAGGGTAGGCCCTGATCTATTATGGACAAAATGAATGCGTCAGTGTGACCTCAAACTAAACTGAGATCTCATAATCAGTATAATATATAATCATATCATCACCACTGTCGTACCTGAGTGAATCTGGCAGAGTTGAGTGATGTTGAGATGTTTCATCTGCTTGCTGATGAGATTGTTGATCACACAGCTGTAGGTGTTTTTATCCTGATATTCCACCTCCAGAGGTAGAGAGAGACTGATACTGAGATCAGACACACTGATGCTGGACAATAAACTGTTTCCTTTGTACCAGGAGAGAGTCACGTGACCCACATTCACCACTGAACACAACAATGAACAGTTTTGTTGTGATGATGATGAAAGATTTTGTGAATAATCTCTGATAATGACAGGAACAGGCAGATGAGCTAGAAAACATGACATTTCAGCACGACAGTTAATGAAATTTAATGCACTTGTTTTAAAAATTCCTCACATTTCTGCTTTTAAACCAAATTGTCTTCCATTGTAAGCACTTTTACTGACAAAAGAATGATCTCTACTCACCATAGACAGAAACACTGAATGTCTTTGTTGTCCACCTAGGTCCATCTATCTCTAGTTCATAGTGTCCATCATGTTCATTTGTGATGTTTGTAATGGTCAGAGATCCAGTCTGTTTGTCCAGCTTCAGTCTGTCTCTGAATCTCCCAACAGGACCATCAAATGTGGAGAAGACTCGTTTTTCTATATTGATTTCAGCTATCAGAGAGTTTGCGGCTCCAAATTTCCACAGTATATAATCATCTTCATGTATTTCAGTAAGATCAGAGTTTAGATTGACAGAATCTCCCTCTATCACTGACACTGACTCACCAAACACACCTGATGAACCTACAGAGACAAATATTGTCACCAACATTAAATTTCAATTTGATAATTAAGTTCAGTAATTATTTTAGGTACAGGAACAGCAGGGAATCCACATGCACAAAAAGACTGGGAGACAATACAAGAACCGACAACCCAGAACCTGTTGGGGAACAGAACCAAACTTAAATACACAGACTAATCAGACGAGGACAGGTGTGATCAATTAAACAATGAAGTAATAATTGAAGACAGAACAGGAAAGACCAAATAAGGGCATGCATTTGGAAAAACTACAGAAACAGTCCACAGGGGTGCGACATTATCCCCCCCCCAATAAGGCGTGACTCGCGCCGTAACAAATACACTGGGGAGGAAGCTCAGTCTCTGGAGGGCACTCTGGAGGACTAGACGGGACCAGTGGAGACTTGGGAGAGCTGGACGGGACCAGCGGAGACGAAGGAGAATGTCATCCAAATGGGTCCATAGTGTCCTTATGATAAATGTGGCTTGCCATATTGGACACCATAATTCCAGAGCGCAGGGCTGTCACAGGCTTACTCGAGCGCGGGGGCATGGCTGGAGTCCGTGAGCAAGCCGCCTCCGGAGTCCACAAGCAGGTCGCGGTAGGAGTCCAGGAGCGGACCGCGGATTCTGGGCTGAGGATGAGGGAGGAGCTCTGAAGAACTGGGGTGAGCGAGGGAGGACCGGAGGGAGTGAGCTCGTTGGAGCAGCACATGGAGGACGCTGGCTGGTGGTGAGCTGGAGCGGCCACGTGTTTACAGATGGGGGGAAGACTAGAATCTTCCACATCGACATAGAAATTGGAATTATAAAGATCCTTCTGGTGAAGGATGCAATAGAAACTGTCCCCTCAGCTGAAATGAAGAAAGGGTTTTACAGCCCCTATTCATTGTACCCAAGAAGGGTGGTGGGCTCAGACCAATCTTAGATCTCAGAATTCTGAATCGGGCCCTTCACAAGCTCCCGTTCAAAATCCTAACTCTCAAACATGTCCACATGTGTGTCATGGTACAAGATTGGTTTGTGGCAATAGAACACGTACTTTCATGTCTAGGTCCTTCCAAGACACAGGCCTTTCCTGCGGTTTGCCTTTGAAGGTTGGGCTTATCAGTAAAATGTTCTTCCTTTCAGCCTCTCCCTGTCGCCCCGCGTCTTTACGAAGGTTGCTGAGGCTGCCCTTGCTCCTCTTAGGGAAGTGGTCATTTGCATTCTGAATTATCTTGATGACTGGCTGATTCTAGCTCACTCACGAGATATAGTTTGCACCCACAGGGACGTGGTTCTCAACCACCTGGCTTGTTTGGGACTTCGGGTCAACTGGGAAAAGAGCAAACTCTTTCCAGCGCAGAGTATCTCTTTTCTCAGTGTGGAACTGGACTCAGTCGGTATGACTGCACGTCTTTCCCAAGACTGTGCACAGTCAGTGCTGAGGTGTATGAGAGCACTCAAACCCAGAACAGCACCCCCCGAAACACTTCCAGAGGCTTCTGGGGCACATGGCATGGGCAAGCATGTGTTGGTCCGTACAGACAGCACAGCTACTGTGGCGTACATAAACCACCGGGGCGGTGTCTGCTCCTTTCGCATGTCACAACTGGCCCGCCATCTCTTACTCTGGAGCCAACACAGACTCAAGTCTCTCCGTGCCACTCACATTCCCGGCGAATTCAATCGGGTGGCCGATGCTCTGTCACGACAGAATTCGCTCAGGCACGAGTGGAGGCTCCACCCTCAAACTGTCCAGCTGATTTGGAGTCGGTTCGGCAAGACACAAGTAGATCTCTTTGCCTCATCAGAATCCACTCACTGCCAGTTGTGGTACGGTCTAACCAAGGCCCCCCTCAGTATAGATGCAATGGCACACAGTTGGCCAAGGGACCTTCTCAAGTATGCATTTCCCCCAGTGAGCCTCATTGCACAGACCCTGTGCAAGATCAGGGAGGACAGAGAACAGGTTCTTTTGATAGCCCCATTCTGGCCCAACAGAACCTGGTTCTCGGACCTTGTGCTCCTCTCATCAGTCCCTCCCTGGCGCATTCCTCTGAGGAAGGACCTCCTTTCTCAGGGGAAGGGCACAATCTGGCACCCGCACCCAGGCGGATATATGACCCAAAATGGCACATTTTTGTAAACTGGTATTTTTTACAAGGGAAGGGCCCACAGAGATGTGGCATCGAATCTGTCCTATCCTTCCTCCAAGGAGGCCTGGATAGGCACCTGTCTGCTTCGATACTCAAGGTTCATATAGCGGCTATCTCATGACTTTGTGGAAGGCAGATCGGTGGGGAAGCACGATTTGGTTATCAGATTCCTTAGAGGTGCCCGGAGGTTGAACCCGCCCAGGCTGAATCTTATCCCCTCTTGGAATCTTGCTGTGGTCCTTCAGGCCTTACAGCAGGATTCTTTTGAGCCCCTTCAGTCAGTCTCCCCTGGGGTGGAGACAACCTCAGACCATTACACTAAACATGTTTACACCACTGAGCCTCACAAGATTATCCTCAAAACACTCACAAAACATTAATTTGTAAATATGTAAAAACTATGTAAATATATTGAAATTTCACGCAAAAATATACGTGCATAGTTTGGGAATCAATAGCGGACTTGCTGAACTCTTCACGGAGGACGTGTCTGAAGCTTCGCGCTGATTGGCCAGTGTCTGCACCGAATGGGATTGGCTGGCGTCTGCACTAGTATATTAATGAGAAGCATTAACGGTGACACCCCATGTGAATGAGGCGCAATGTACGACTCGCGTCATACATTAGGCACGTGCAAGTTCGTTATAACTCTGATTGTCTTTACTTTTACATTAGTGCCGCGGTTTGCTTCATGCAGTCGAGAGATGTAGTTTGTGTGAAGCAGCTGTAAGTTTTGAGACGCTGTTCAGTCTGTATTAACAGTGCGATGAGGCTTGCTGTGCCGAGTCCGAAGCAATCAATCACAAAACACTAGAAAGGCCGTGCTTTGATCATTTTAATTTAACACATTAATAATGAAATTAAACAATTATAGGATAATATTTAAGTAAATTTTAAGCTATCTCGCGGCCCCCCCTGGAGGATCACTGAGGCCACCTAGGGACCGACCCCCCGGTTGGGAACCCCCGCCCTAGGGGAAATCGAAACTGTCCCAACGTTCTCAAGACACTCAGCCACTCCACTGAAGACAGGCCCGGCTGCAGGACCCTGCCTGCGACAGGTCAGTTCTTGGACAATGAAGGTCACGAAGAGGTGATCTGCACTTATATTAACACATTCGCTTGTTATTATCTGTGCCCGAGCACTTGTGACGCGGTCTGGCGTGCTACATGGGGACCCCTAGTGTCGTACACAACTATTTCCCGGTTCAGAAAGTCTGTTCAAGTGTTCAACCAAAAAAAAAATATTTAAAAAATCTTGAGATACAGACACTGTAGAACATCCAAAAATCTCAAGTATGAAATAGAGAGAGAAAAAAAAAAAAACAAGTCCCAAAGCAATGGTTCAACGCTCAAAACAGGAAAATCAGCACTTTCAAAAAAGCATCAAAAAGTCTGCAATGCTGTTTGCATCCACACAGCGGACGTGTCAACGAAACGTGTCATACGAAACGGCCTGTGACGAATTCTCTCAAAACAATAGTAACAGAAGTCACTCATTCCGAAAAATCAGATTTGTTTCACAAACAACAAAAATCTGTCTGTATATTTCTTCCTGATGTCAACTGTGGTCGAACAAAATGAAGAAAACTCACAGTGCCGCAGCTCTCTTCAGATGGAGACAAACACTCACGCAAGCTCCATTTCAGTAAACGCAATGAGCGATACCTCTCTAGTATCACACAGCACGAGCTCGGCCATGCCCGGCTCCTCATCAGCCCACCTCAACACCTGCCAAACCCGGTCCACATAACAACAAGGGAATCACAAGGATTGGGCTTATTTCTTTTAGCATTTGCCTCTGTGGCACTCTTTGAACATCAAGCATGCGCAACTTCCGAACCCGTATTTTTGCTATCTCCCTGTCTTCACTCCCGACCTGCCCACCTCACTTCCGGCCTCATCTTTTTTACAAAAACTTTAAAAACAAAAGTATTGGAATACCTCATAGCCCAGGTAAGATATCTCTGACGTTGTTTCTGTTTCAGAAGTGGCTTGATATTCCTTTTGCTGAAGATGTCTGAGTGTGGTGACTCTTGATGTGCTGACTCCGGCTTCATCCCACTCCTAGTGAAGCTCTTCCGAGTGTTTGAATCGACTTTATTTGGCACTGTTCTAAAGCTTGCGGTCATCCCTGTTGCTTGTGCACCTTTGCCTACCCAATTTCTTCCTTGCAGTCAACTTTGCTTTTAATATGCTTTGATACAGCACTCTATAAACAGCCACCCCTTTCAGTAATGACCTTCTGTGACTTATACTCTTTGTGGAGGGTGTCAATTTATTTCTACTATTTATTTATTATTAGGATTAACCCCTTGAGATGTACCATCTCGTTTTTGAGGGGGTCCCAGAACACAATGCAATACAAACGCAACATAAAACAAAACAAAACACACATAAAACACACATGGCTTTGGGGGCTTAAGCCCCTGAAGTATTGTCAAAAGATATGATCTTTTGGAATATGTTGCACTTAAAATAAAATAGGTTGTATAACATTTGTTTTGTTATCCAAGTACTTAAAATTCGCAAAAAAATATTACAAATACACTAATATATATTTGTATTCAGAAAGGCAAGGAAAACAAATAACGCGTTATATTATTGATATTGATATAATACAACAGTTAAATAAACAAGAAGTTATTATTAAGTGACTTACATTGTCTGACTATAACACTATTGCTTGATTTTTACAATAAATTTACAATCTGTTAACTCAATTGAGCCAGGAAGAGTAATCGACAGATTTGCTACACTCAAGTCAAGGAGACACACACTGATTCTTCCACCTAAAAAATAAGAGACAAAAAATTAAAATATTGCTGTGAAAGACATACAAACAGCAATAGAGGAAAGACGACAAAGACATGGCGAGAGATTAACTAGACATACAAACAAAATAAAGTAAACAGACGAGACTGAGATACCAGGACAAGAAAATGATAGACAATTCACAGACAATGAGAAATGCAATTGAAATGCCAGATAAGAAGGACAAAGAACATATAAAGGTGTATATATATATATATATATATATAGACATACAGTCAGAAGGCAAAACAGGAGAACAGTCAAAAAGTGGATGATTAACAAGGACAAGACAGACAGAAGTGAGAAATAGAAAAATAGGAAGGTTATAACGAATACAGACAACTAGAGTACTGATAATAAGAACTGTGTTTTGTTCATACAGTGTGTTCAAAATTCAATAAATGCAGAGTACCATATGTATTGGTTTGTTATTTATTAATCATTTATAAAATAATGTAACTGCCTTGCAAATAATCCATGAGGTGGTGGGAGGCAGCGGGGTGAAGTAGGGCTGTAGGGGGTACTTTTTAGGGGCTAAGCCCCTTATCTCTTCTGACCCTAGCAACGCCATACTCCAAGGTATTTGATAGTATCAACTTTATGCAAAGAAGTACCGTCTTTACGTGATATAACACAAGAATTACTTTTAGATTTAAGTTTCTGTTTATAACCAAAAATCATAACATAAGACTTAGTTTTATTAAGTAATAATTTATTGTCCAAAAGCCAATCTTGTAAAATATTAAAATCATACTGAAGAGATAACTGAATTTGTAAAATATCAGAGTTAGATACATATATGACGGTGTCATCGGCATAAAGTTGAACTTTACAATTATTGGAAATTAACGGTAAATTATTAACATAAATAGAAAAAAGAAGTGGTCCTAGTATTGAACCTTGGGGCACGCCTCTTTGTTGAACCAAAAGGTCTGACTTACTCCCATTTAATACTACGCACTGTTTTCTATTATGCAAATATGAATTAAACCACCTAGTTGCATTTCAGATAAACCAATAGCATTAAGTTTATCTAAAAGTAAATATCGATCAACTAAATCAAAGGCTTTGGAGAAATCAAGAAAAATCGCACCTGTGAGTTTACCATCATCAGCAGCTGAAAACACATCATTAGTAAACTTAAGCAGTGCAGTAGTTGTAGAATGATTGGACCTAAAGCCAGATTGATATGGTGATAAAATATTATTAATACTTATATTACTATATTATTATTAATAATCTGAAAGTTGTTTATATATTAGTTTTTCAAAAACTTTAGATATTGAACATATTATAGATATAGGTCTGTAATTATTAAGTTCAAGTACATCACCTCCCTTGTACAATGGAGTAATACGTGCACATTTCCAAATAGCAGCAACTCACATGTGGACAAAGACAAATTAAATAACTCAGCAAGTGGATACATAAGAATATGAGAGGATAATTTAAGGAACTTATTTTCAGTACCATCCAATCCAACGCCACTAGTCCCACTTAATTCATTAATAGCATCCTGAACTTCGATAGGTGAAATCAACCTAAAATTAAAAGAACTACTACAAGATAAATTATCATAAATAGTACCAGTATTCAAATAAGAGTCAGATACTAAAGTAGAACAAGCTGATGAAAAATACTGATTAAATGACTGAGTAATCGATAAAGAATCATGTAATACTGTATTGTTATCTCTAATTTGATTAATTGAATGTTTATCTGAGGTACTGAATAAGTTTTTAATTTTATTCCAAAAATATTTACAGTTCTTAAAATGCTGAGAAAGACCTTCTTTATAATAAGTAGATTTTGCATTTCGTACTTTTGTCTTACTCAAGTTTCTCAACTGTCTATAAACTTCCCAATCAGCATTAATTCTTGTCTGACGAAATACTGACCATGCTTTATCCCTTTGCCTAAAGAGACTAAGAAGTTCAGAATTGATAAGGGAGATGACTACCCCTAACCCTAATAGTTTTCCAGGGAGCATGCTTGTTCACAACATTAATAAATTCTGTATAAAAAAAATCCCAAACATGTTGTACATCAGGAATTAAATAATATCTATCCCAATTTATAGAAATCAAATCATTAATAAATAAATTTAAATTAAAATTTTTATATTGTCTGATTTTAATTAATCTAGAAGGGAATTTAGGTAATTTAATTTTCCATACACAAAATATAATAGAGTGATCATTAAAGCAGTCAGACATCACACCTGCCCTTAAAAATCTATTAAGATGTGAAACAAGTATCCAATCAAGAAGGGACTGTGATCGAGCAGTAACTCTAGTAGGCTGAGTAATCAACTGTGTAAGATTTAAACTATTAAATATATTTTTTTCTTTATCAGATGATTTATCCAACCAATTCTTGTTGAAATCACCAAGCAATATTATTTCATTTTTATCAAAAATAGAGTTAATAGTAGATAACAGACAATTAAATGACTCCACTGGTGAAGAGGGTGGTCTGTATATGCTTCCAATAGTTATACTTTTATTTGAATGAAAAATTACCTTAACAAAAATACATTCACAATATAAAGGATCAACTGAAGGTATAATCAACTCAGATACAAGACCAATAGAAACATATATAGCCACACCTCCACCCCTGGAGCACCTATCATATCTATAAAGAGCATAGTTGGATAAATTTATCTCACTGTCTGAAACACCGCTACTTAGCCATGTCTCAGGGTGTGACAATATCAGGTTTATTTAAATCAACCCACACATGAAGTAAATCAATTTTGCTGACAAGGCTTCTAATATTCAAATGAATTATTTTGAACCCTTTAACCTCATCCAACCTGAAAATATAACATAATAATAATGGCACTGATCAGGTATAAAATCAAAAAACAACTGAATCCAAAGAAATATTACAAAGGTGCAAAAATAACAAAAAAGATAAATCACAACAAGACAAACAAACAACACACATAAATACAAAAAAAAACCCAAAACAAATAATACCACAGCACCGCTCAAGAGTGACCCAGCTACCCCAGATTCCATAACCTAAGGTATTCCAGTGAGCAAACCAAATACAAAACCGTCAAAAATAAAAATAAAAATAAAAATAATTCTCATCTCAAGCTACATTATTGAAAATAGCAACAAAATGTAGCTTTAATAATAGGGTCAAAACGTATGCTAAAGAAACAATAACTTCAAAATCAACACTGCCCAAAAAAAAAGAAAAAAAAAAGAATATGTATCATTTCTATACCTCAGCAACAACCAATAATAATATTAATATGCGATTGTATTTCAGCAAACTTCATGTAGCCCAAAAATCATCAAGTAGCAGCATCAATTCATTGTCATTATCCTGAGGAAATCTAAGATGACATAAAAACAGCTTCAGCTTCTTTATAACAGTTGAAACTTTGCTGTTTGCCTTCAACAACAACACATAACGTGCTAGGATAATGAAGAAAGTATTTGATATTAAGTTCCCGAAGCTAACGTTTAACAGGATCAAAACTCCTGCGCCTCTTCATCAAGTCAGCACTGAGGTCCGGATAGATATATACGCGTGTCCCGTTGTACTCCAGTTTCCTTTCTCTTGCAATGCGGAGAATCTTCACCTTATCCTGAAAGTTAAGGAGCTTAACCATAACAGGCTTCGGACTAGCTTAATGATTGTCTCTGGACCACTGTCATGTCAGCAGTCTTTCCCATTATAGTGGTTTCAAAGAACAAGAGATACCCAGAATTTATACTGTAGGGATGGACATTTAATGAAACTCAAATGTAAATATTCTAATATTTTGAGATACTGGATTTTTGACTTTCATGAGTTGTAAGCTCTAATCATCAAAATTAAAACAAAAAATCTTTAGAAATGTTTTACTTTACATGTAATAAATCTAGAATATATGAAAGTTTCAGGTTTTGAAATACGTTACAAACAAAAAATGAACTTTTTCACAATATTCTAATTTTTTGAGATGCACCTGCATGTTTGATGATTGCGCCTGATGTGCCCACTCCTGCTCTGTCTCCCGGACCCCAGGTGCTGCCTGTTCATATGCGAGAGCATATCGGGGGAGGCATGCATTTTATCAGAGATTGCGAAGAGTCAGGGAATAAATGAATCTTCATTCAAAATAAAATGTCTCTTGACCACTAGTAGCCAAACCGATCATGTCTGGCACCACACCATTCAGGGTTTAAGAAATAAGGCATGCAAAAGTATTCACGGTAAAACTGTAGCTATTCAGATACACAAATAGATGTATGTACATGTATTTTGTGTTTTAAACACGTTCATAATGATCACAGTTGATGGCTTGGTTTAGGAGCTATATATGCAGTGTAACCTGTGGGATATACAGCACGCTCTCATCTGTTTCTTCTGAAAGACATGAAAGTGAGTGGCTGGCAAACAGGAAGAATGGAGTGAACTTTATATGTAGGCTACATACAAGCATTCGAAGTGAAAAAAAAAAAAAAAAAATATGTGTGAAAAGTTTAGCCTATTATTAGGTTGCTGCTGTTTCAATATACTGTACATCAGTGTTTATTCTTCATATTCTTCTTATTATAGGTGGTTTATAGTGATTATGTGCATTTTAAATGTCTAAAAGATTAAATATCCTAAACATTATGTGGATGAAAACACTAAAAAGCGCTCACTTAGTGTCTTTGGCTCAGTGCCAAAGGCTGCACTAATCATACCAGTGTGATCATACGCTTCAGTAACCAGCCTGCTAATCAGAACCGTTTTATTATTATTATTATTATTATTATTATTATTAAATATAAGGTAAGCCATGAAGATTTCCAAGTCACAGCCTAGTCACAGGGCTCAAGTCCAAGTCAAGTCTCAAGGCATTGTTGTCAATGTCTAAGTCGAGTTGCAAGTCTTCCTTTATTATGTCAAGTCACTCAAATTTGCGACTCAAGTCCGAGTCAAGTCTCGAGTCATGTGACTCGAGTCCACATCTCTGATATACTGCCCTCTAAAAGTTTTGGAAACACCCCTGGCAAAGTGTGGTTTTGGACGATAACAGCATAAATCCTTAGACATGCCCCTTTGCCAGCTGTGATGCCTGGTTTAAACTTACTGATTTAAACTTGGCCCAGGTTTTTAAAAAGATGTTTGGGTCAGCACACCTCAACAGCTTCAACAATTGATTGAATAAGTTTAGAATACAATTAACCAATTAGAACAGAATTTTGGTCAGATACTTAAGAAAAAAAAAAAGCTCTTGCCAATCAAATGACTTGTTTGGCCCATTTTTTAGAGAGTTTCCATGTGTTTCTTGACAACATGGCCAGGTGCAAGCAGCTTTCTCTGGAAACACGTCAGTTTGTCATAGTTCTAAGGAATGAAGGCTATTCAGTGTGAGATATAGCCAAAAAGTTGAAAATATCACTAAAAATGTGTCCACTATTGCTTGGAACGAAAAGGCAAATTCTGGGTCCAATAAAGACAGAAAGAGGAGTGGAAGACCAAGAAGTACCTCTTCTAGTGAGGAAAAATATGTAAGAGTGTCCAGCTTTCACAACTTGTCCAGAGCAGACAGCTGATCTCAACAGTGCACGTGATCTACCAGTGTCATGTACTACTGTCCGTCCGAGACTCCAACAAGCAGGTCTACATGGCTGAATATCAGCTAAGAAACCACTGCTAAGATCAAACAACAAGAAAAAAAGACTGCAGTGGGCAAAGAAGCACAGAAACTGGACAGCAGATGATTGGATAAAGGTGCAGGAGTTGGTGAAAAGATGTTAGATCCCTGTATCAAACCCACTATGAAGCATGGAGGTGGCAGTGTGATGGTCTGGGGCTGTTTTGGAGCAGGAAAAGTTGGTGACCTGTTTCATGTCCAAGGAATATTGAACCAGCATGGATACCACAGCATTTTGCAATGACATGCTGTTCCTTCTGGTCACCGCCTTATTGATCACGCTGTGCAAATCGTATTTGGAGAGGAAACAGTCAGCTGGCATCATGTCTGTCATGGAATGGTCTCTCCGATCACCCAGCCTCAACCTAATTGAGCTATTATGGGAGGAACTGGACCGTGATGTCCGTAAGAAGTGTCCAACCAGTGTGAATCATCTTTGGGCAATCCTTCAGGAGGCTTGAAGTAATATATCAAATCAGTGTTTGAATAAACTTACAGGTCAGATGCCCAGATTATGCACAGCTGTAATAGCTGCTAATGGTGGATATTTTGATGAATCAAAAATGTAACTTTTTTTCTATGTATAAACAGTTTATGTAATAAACAAAACAAAACAAAACAAACAAACAAAAAAAAAAGAGAGAGACTTGAATACACAGTAAGCAAACTTCACGATAAGGATTCATTTGGTAAATAATTGCAGATTAAAATAATATAATTTGAACAGTAGCAGCAGCTTTACTTCTCCACAATGGAAAGAAATAGGTCATAAAAAATAGATATATTACTTACCGATAAAACACCACCAGTACAAACAGAACAAAATAAACATGTGGGACATTTTCTTGAGTTGTTCAGTGTCTGCTCTAAGAAGACTATAAAAATACTAAAGCTATATGTGAAACCTCCCCTGACAGAGTTTGACCCTCCTAGTTTATACGCTGCATTTGCATATGCTATAGTGTTATATTTCATCTGGTCCTTATTAAGACTTTAGTTGTTCATCATAGGTGACATTATTCCTTATGTATATCATTTATTATAGATTTTATAAGATAATTAATTGCCTGGCTGGGTTAAATAGCTAAAAATGAATAAAATTGTGTGAATTGTGGAAGAACTATATTTCATGGTAAGACAGAGAAAAAAATTGTAGTGATTTTAAAAATGTTGTCTATATTCATTCAAATCACAGTTTTTGCGTAAGGAAAAATTAAAATACAACATTAAAACCATATATGATCTCATGGTACCAGTTTGCTAACGTTCATCTTCTGAGTCAAACTGAAAGCAGCTGCGGTTTGTGTTTTAGAGAAATGTGGTTTGATCTGTTGGGTGGACAAACATCTTGTAGGCTATTCAGAGTATGCAAGTTTTGTAGGGGAGGGGTTTCTTCCTGTCTTACTAACATGAACAGACTCTTTAATCTATGGAGAAAAAAAGAGATGATGAGAAAGTGTCTGACCCAAAGGAAGAGAAACAGTACAAAATAGTCATATTCACAAGTTTAGGATCTCTTTTTTTTGAAATTTCCACTGCACAAAAACACTGGCTCCTAAACTTTAATTCTGCTGACTCATTACCGCCTTGTATTCTTTGAATTTACAAACGTCTTCTAAAGGTTTCAGTAGATTTCGAGTGGGTTACTGACTTGCAAGTCAGTATGTGGCCAAATATTTTGACACGCATACTTTTGACACTAAATGCATGCAAAACATAAGACACTAATATCATTCACAAATTCTGGAAGAATCAAACTGTAAATTGAAAAAAAAAACAACATAATAATAAACAAATAAATAAATAATAAATTCAATATTTTTTGTCTGATCAGTTGATCTATGGTAATATGCAGTGAACACTATTTTGTTCTGTTGTGCATGTGTACATTATGAATCCAAACCTTGTTGAAACAAATGGAAAATATGGTATTGTAATCTGAATATCTGAAATCACCATTGATCTCAGTTATATTTGTACAGATATTCAGTGTAAAGATGCTGATGAGAGATTCACAGGCACTGGAGGTGGATAATTGGTTTATTCTTGGTTTGGGGACAGAATTCTGACACTCCTATTGTCTTGTCCTATTAATAGCAAGGCAGTCATGGCCTAATGGTTAGAGAGTTGGCTTTGAAACCCAATGGTTGTTGGTTTGAGTCTTGGTATCAACAGGGATTGTAGATGGGAGGGTGGTCAACCAGCACTCTCTTCCAACTTCAACACCAATGTGTTTGTACACTTGGATGGGTGAAATACAAATCATGTACTTTCCTTTGGTGCATGCCAGGTTTTCCACTAAATCACTTCTGGGGCATGATCAGACCTTGTCATTGTGAGTGTTACTCTGTAATAATGATAATTCATTATGTTTATATAGCTCTTTTCTAGGCACTAAAAGTGCTTTACATTGTGAGGTGGGATCTCCTCAACCACCACCAGTGAGCAGCATCCACCTGGATGATGCAACGGCAGCCATAGTGTGCCAGAACGCCCACCACATATCAGCTTTCTGGTGAAAAGGAGACAGGGTGAGGAAGCCAATCAGAGGCCAATGTACAAATTTGGCCAGGATGCCAAGGTCACACTTCTACTCTTTTTGAAAGACATCCTGCACTTTTAAAAATAAGGTGCTTTAAAAGGTTCTTCACAGCGATGCCTTAGATGAACCATTCAGTCAAAAGTTATTTAAAGAACCATCTCTTTCTTATTTTTTTTATAATCTGAAGAACCTTCTTTTGCCACAAAGAACCTTTTGTGAAATAGAAAGGTTCTTCAGGTTCTTTATGGAACCATTTAGACAAAAGGTTTTTCTATGGCATCGTGAAGCACCTTTATTTTTAAAAGTGTGGGATTTTTAATGACCACAGAGAGTCAGGACCTTGATTTAACATCTCATCCAAAGGACAGTGCTTGTTGACAGTTTAGTGTCCCCATCAGTATACTGGGGCGCAAGGACAACAAAAAGCTCTGCTGGACATGTATAAACAAAAACATCATCGCTCTTGTCCAAAATAGAAATCACATCTCTCTGATAACAATTCTACTTTTACCCAGTACAGTGCCCTATAAATACATGCTGCTGTGTTTACAGAGGAACCTCTAAACAATAATGAACAAAGGAATAAACCTTACTCAATTACTCCACTACACCCCTGCAAACACGTCCACTTGGGGCCCACATGGGCCTCACTTGGGCTAGTTGGGCTTTAGCTGGGCATGGGCTCAGAGTGGGCTTTGTCGTTGGGCCCCACATGGGCAGTAGGTGGGCTAAATTAATTATGGGCTCCAGTTGGGCTCCACTCCTAAGATATTACCAATTCAAATTTGATTATGTCAGACATGTATGCTATTTTCTAACAATAGCCACTGGGCTAGGTCCATTTTTTATACAAATTTTATTAGACTATTAAGCTATTTAGAAGCCACAGCAATTTAGTGGTCTTAAGTACTATATGACTTTCAACAGACAAGTTTGGCACATCAGGTTTTTCCACAAAATATTCAAATATGGTTCAAACCCTAAAGTAAGCAGTGCGCACTTTGTGCAGTGCACTCTGTGCAGCGCTCATCCGGAAAGCTCCACCCCCATCACAACTTTGCAGCCTTTGAGTCTTAAGGATTCATTACAGTGTCGCGTGGACAAAAGACAGGTAAGAAACTCAATGTATAATAAACAGGGGATGATTTTACCGTATGATGTATGTTAACCAAAACCTTTTTTTGGAAAGTATTAAGTTAGTTAAGAGGTCTGGAACTACCTTTTAGTGAGGTAGCTGTGTAACGTTAGCTTTGGTAACTTAAACCTTAAAGCATGGCGTTGAACAGACGAGTTTAATTTATTAAGTCAATATCATGCATATGTTGAGCTTATTTTGAGTTGTTGAATTGAATATATTTAGAAGAATTTGGTTGTGAACTTGTTAGCAAAGGCAGATGAACAGGCATAGTTAATATCAAGCTGTAAAATACAAATTTCTCCGCTTTTACCAGCTGGTGAGGTTTTAATGTTTGCACTTGTTGCATTTACATTTAACGTTAAAGCAAAAACGCTGATTAGATCAGTCATGGAAATTCTCTGGTGGAAATGTGTACGAACCCTGTGTATAGTGGTATCACTTGTTTTATATATATTTTTAACCACCTGTTTTTAAAATGCTTTAACTCATTGATTGTGCTTGTATATTATAAATTTCTAGGCGAGTGATTTTGTCCAGTGAGGATGAGGATGATGACAATTGGTCCGGCAGTCAAATCAGGCCTACACCTCCATCCACCCTCAGGTAATCACCTCCACACTGTAAAAAAAAATTACCATTTTAGTGATGATATTTTCCTTTGGTTGGGTGGTTTGATTCTTGGGTGGTTTGGTCTTTGAACAGTGTTTAGCAAAATCCCAGAAACCAAGATAATCAAGTTTTCAGCCTCTTGAACTAGAATAAATCACTAATCTGATCTAATTTCTGACCAAAAAAAATTTTGAACATCTGAACCTGTTTATTCTTAAGAACTTCTTACAAAATGTTGAATTGGCTCAACTACAAAAGATTTATTGCAGAATAGTGGCACATCAAGAAATAATGTCAAGTTGCGAAATTGGTATTAAGATTTTTTTTGTTGTACAAGACTTTTTACAGTGTGGATTTCTGTACAGTGCATCCACCCTCAGGTCTGTGCAGACTCCTGCACCGCCTCCATCCATCCTCAGGTCTTCAACTCCATCTGCTAGGCCGACACCTTTCCACCACCTCTGGGTAACCTTAGATGGCCCCACCTCTGTTTTAGATGGCCCCATCAACCCATCACCACGTCACCATGTCACCAGAAGCCCCTCGTAGACAAATCAGGGACAACATGTTTGTTCGCATCTTAACACTGCTTGAGGAGATGAAAGAGACTCAAAAAATCCAAGGGAGGATGCTCCAAACGCTTCTACAACAGCGTGGCAACATCAGCACCACTGTCTCTTCTACCCCAGAGGGTTTCCCCCCTAAAGACAGTTAGAGATGTGGAATTAATGGAAGGAAAACTGGCAAACCCAAACTTCATGGCCGAACTGGTATGTATGTTAAGTCTAAAAATCTACAAGGCTTTTTTTTTTTTTTTGCGTGTCTCAGGCTTTACCACCAAAGTAAAATAAATGTCTTAAACCTTGTATTTTTTAAATAAGTTTTATTAATAAAGGCATAGAACCAGTTTATTTGTAGTGTACTGACAGTAGTTTTATATATTTAGTTTATTAATTAAATTAATAAAAAGGCAAAAAGACCTTGAGATATGTTTGGTAATTGTACCTGAATGAATTTAAAATTAATTTGCTATATTTCAGATTAATATATTTGTTTTTCTTCATTTTAATTAACACTAACTTTATTCTCATCTAAATTATAAATACTTTATTTCTGTATAAAATAATACTGCCATTAAAAACATTAGATTTTTCTTTTTTAATCAATGTAGAATGTGTAACTTAAAAATAAACAGATTAGTGCTCTGTTCAAGAAATTAAAACCAATGCAATATGATAAATGTCAAAAAGATGGCACCGACAGACTGTTTTTAAATGGGGTTGGATAAATATTTTTACCTTTTTAAACTGATTTTGATTGGGTGACAATTGTAGGTTACAGTTTGACAAAAGCACAGTATTATATTTTTATTGCAAATGTACAGAAATATAAGTTGACACTTTGCAGTTTGAATGATGTCCTGTATGAAGAAAATGACAGAGTATGTTTTTATGTTTCCACTGTTCGATCGCGCCCGTGCCTCTCTCTCTCTCTCTCACACACACACACACACACACACACAACATTTTCCAGCATTGCAATGTTGACATCGCAGCATGTTTATTAACCACGGAGCTTCAGAGCTAAGGCAGGGCTACAGATTAGGTGTCCCTAGAGTACCCGCGTATCTAGCAGTAGTTCCACATTACATTAATTTGCACACAAGTTTTATTTATTTTTATACTGTGTATTCTCTGTGTATATTCATGCACCGTACCGTGACACCCGTACCATTTTGGTTCAATACGAATACATGTACCGTTCCACCCCTAGCTCACACCCATGCTTCTGGCAGTTCTTTCATGTTGAGTGGTTTACTCAAGTGAGCAATATACTGTAGATAAATTTGCTTTGTATTGCCTTTATTCTCCCTCAGGTTGCAGCTGTGACTGACATAGGGGGGGCGACTGTTGGCGAGGCCACAAAAAGGATGATGACCTTCCTCCTAGACCATGCCCTATCCAGGCAGTATAACTTTCTGGGCCGAAATGGGAAGAGAGAGTTCAAGGCCTTAAAACTGTATGAAGTAATATACGGTAGGTGTGCATAATGTGGATAATGTTTTAAGTTGTACCGATAATAGAAAGGTGTCACTATACCCTAACGCAGAGGTCTTCAATCCTGCTCCTGGAGGGCCACTGTCCTGCAAAGTTTAGTTCCAAGCCTAATCAAACACACCTGAATCAGCTTGTCAAGCTCTTCAGAATCACTTGAATATTCAAAGGCAGGTGTGATGAAGCAGGCTGGAACTAAACTCTGCAGGATAGAGTTTCCCTAACATTCTCCCTAACGTTATAAACATGTCGATTTTAAATATTGTGAATGTTGCTTTTGTTGTCCTGGCTCGCACATGTCTCTCAGTTGCTTAGCTTGTGTGTTCAAGAGAATGTTGTTTATTTCTAATAATCTTAATTTATATAGCTTTTTTCTTAACATAGTTTTCTTTACAGTCCTGGCTAAGAGTTGTGTTGGCACATATGAAATAAGTGACCGTTATATTTGTTTCTTGAAGGAGGCTTAAAGAAAAATGCCATGACCAGCCAAATCACCCGTAAAGATGCCGAGAAGGCAGTCTCCAAGTGGCTCATTGGTGCTAGGGACCGTGGGGGTAATAGACAGGCCCGACAGGCAACCCCTCAACAAGGACTTCAGACTTCAGGCCCATTTGAGGTGGAAAGAAACTAATTCTGTCTGTGACAGTGAGGGAACACTACAAACGCATGTTGTAATAAATTTTACTTAAATAAAAACATAATTAATTGTATTACTGGTCTCTTAATTGTAGCTTGTTTAACCAAAGGTTTTCGGGTCTGTGGGACCCGTTTTCAATGTTTGCTAACAGAAAAGGTTATGCTATTTATTATTTCTTCTAACTCAAGCATTGGCAGTGGCTCATTTTCTGTGAAGAACAAACAACTTATTTTCAATGACTGCACATGGTACACCCTCCAACACATAACTATTACATATGAGGTATTCAGGTCTACTGGACCCGAGTGTAATAATTGTAGGTGCTATGAAACTTAACTGTGTCGTCTTCCTAACTGGACCTGCTGTGTGTGTCTTGTCTGTGTGCGTGAATGTTGTCTTTCTGCACCTGCTATTCCCACATTAATTTACAAAATTGTTACATTTCAAGCACTTTAACCTGTTCTGATTAAATTCTAAGAAATGAGCACCGATAATGATCAAAAAACTAGTTATTATTTTTTTTTTTAATAAGTGAATTTCGTTGTTTTCTCTCACCAAAAAAAAAAAACACTCATATGATCATAATTGTGATCTTACAGGGGTAAATAAGAGCCATAAATTATGTATATGCCATTGGTAATATTGAGCTAAAGTAAACATCTATTAAGTATTTTTACATAAATTGTTATGGTTGTATTGATTTAAAAGCCTAATAATATGGTGGGTCCACCAGACCCGGGAATATTGGCTGTGTAAGAAAAATATTAACATCGTACAATTGTTAAAGAACTGTATGGTCTGACTGTAAAATAGGCCCCAAAAATGAATTTGTTAGCTCATAATAATAATGGTTATTACCCATATGGGCAGGGACCCATAATCAGCCCATATGGGGCCCAGTTAGAGTGGGCCCCATGCAGATGGGAGAAACCTGGGTTGCCCATGTGGGTTTTAGCTAGGGCCCACTCTAGGGGCCACCATGGAACCCCCGGACAAAATTAACTGGGCCTCATCTGGGCAGCCCAGATGGGGCCCACTCACCAGCCCATATCCATCCCTTATGGGCCCCACATGGGTGTGCTGACAGGGACTATAACAAACTCGTTAAAAGAATAGATTTTTTAATAAGATATTTCCATCTTATTAAATCTGCAGCATTCTGTCATGCTGGTGTAGCAGAAAAACAAATCTTTCTACTTTGAACATTACTTTTATGATGTTGATTTAAGTGACAAATTGCATTTTCCAGTGGGTCTGTGAGAAGCAGCAGCTAAAATAGCATCACAACACATTTCTCAACAGGAAACATCAGTGTTCATCAGTTCCTGTTAAGAACGTTACACTTCAAGCTGTGAAATTCAAAATGTGACAAAAAACAACGTGCAAACGTGAAGGTGGTAGAAATTATCTAGTTAAAGTCGAGTCTAGTCAAAGCTCACCTTTTCATATATTGTGCTGATTTGAAAACACTAAACAACATTCAAGAAAATAAACATACATTGAATGGCTAAATTATAGCCTATAATTATATGCCAAGGACACTGTAGTGCTGATCTCTACTTGCCAGATCGAAGTCCAGAGTCTGTGTGTCAGGTTTGGTTAAGGGATGAGGCAAGGACTTGATGCAGAGAAAACACTACTGGCCACTGCACTGAGCATAACACGGCAAAGCAACACACACACTGGAATATTTAACAACAAACTCTCACACAGGACTGCAAACACAAGGAGTATAAATAAGAGTGCAAACAACGAGGGTAACAAGGAAGTACAGGTGAAAATGATCCAATAATCAGGTAACAAGAAGAGTAGGTTTAAGATTAATAAACAGAAGCACATGACATACAGAAACAAACAAATCAAAAGCCATATGCACAAAACATGACACAAGAACATGTGACTAATAAAAACCTGAGCCACGTGGTACACATGCACAGAAAGACCATACGGCCTTAACTGTTCCATTCCATGCATTCCATGTTAAAACGGGGTAAAACGATTGACTGAATTGAAACGTTTTCAATATAGCTAAACTAACGTCATATTATCGGCTCTAGAAACACCAGAGACTGGAAATATAAAGCACTGATCCAGTCGGGCAAGACTGCTGTGTTCAGAAAAAGGTGGATACAACTGCAGCGTCAGTTGTTGCCTTGGTAATGCAAGTGTTTACATATGGTATGAAATGTAAATAGTGACCTCATTATGAAAGATAACCAGGTATTTCTATATACTTCAATCAAATAATGCACTTGGCCAGCTGGTTGCCCACTGAAACCCGGGTTGAACTGGGTTGAGCATGGTCAGATCTTGAATGGGTCACCTCCTGGGATAACTAGGTTGCGGCTGGAAAAGGTGCTAGTGACGCCAGCAGAGGGTGCTCATCCTGCGGTCTGTCTGTGTGAACGTGGTTTCACCAAGTACAACATGTTTCTTGTGCACTCGTTGGAACAACATTCCAACTAACCAGAATTAAGGGATCACTTTTTAGAAAATGTCAGATTTAGGCTTATGATCATGGATACATGCTTTTACACCTTGTTATCATTCATATATCATATCATATAATATTCATATATCAGTTATGCTGTTAATCAGTTATTCTTTCCCTCTGATTTAGGAATAAATTATGGGTAAGTTTAGGTTTAGGGGTAGGGATTGGGTTAAGTTAATATATTTGAAAAGTAATTTTGAGATGTTGAACAAGATGATTTTTTTTTATTTTTTATTTTTTAAATCTTACACTCTTTGAAGAAGATTTCAAATATGGTTTTATAGCAGGAAAAGTAACTAATACATATTTTGTAGAGAAAGTTTGTGGTTTAGCAATGGTATCTATTTTTTTTATTTATTTAAAATTGTGATCATTATTAATAACCCATATACGCAGTGATGCTTCACAAAGCAAATAGCACATTTATTTTGTGAGAGTATGGCTCATCCCTCTAGTGGTCAAATGCTGTATTAGTTTCATTTCTGAATGTTTAGATCTGCTTTCTGTAAGTTCAGCACATGTATAAGTTAAAAGCGACTGCGCTATTAAACCGCTATAGGGATAGAAATGCAGATGAGGATATATGTTTACAGTACAAACATTAGGTGGAAAAAGCATAACTTTGGCGCACTGTCAACAAAATAACCCTTGTCAAAAAATCCTATTGGAATTTTGGTTTATCATTTAGGATCTTACTGGATTCTTAAAATCCTACTGGACAATCTGATTTATTTTAATGGAATTTCACTTTGTCCTATAAGAATTTAGACTCTTATTAGACATTCAGATTTGTTTTCATTGAATTTTACTTTGTCCTGTTGGATTTTTTTTTTTTAATGGGATTTTAATTTCTCCTGACTTCTTATTGATTCATTGAATCTTATTGGAATTTGTGATTTTTAAATAGAATTTCACTTTGCCCTGTATTATCTTATTTGATTCTGTTATTCAATTACTTTTTAATTGTGTGTGTGTCACAAACCCATTCCTGAATGTCAGTCGCTTTGACATTCACATCACACTGACTGTTACAGCACACCCCAGAGTACGTTCCCCATCAGCCACTGTGGCTATCACCTGTGCCCAATCAGAGACACTATTTAAACCCCGGACTTCCTTTCACTTGTGGCCGAGTATTGGTTTGCGTTTAGCACTTGTTTATGTGTTAGCAACTGTACGGAGCCTTTAAGTCAGTTCTTGTTGTCTAGTCTAGTCTTGTTTTTGTTCCTAGTCATCCCAGCATTGTTATAACGTCTTGTCTGTTTCGCAGGCAGCCTGTTGGATCTTTCGCCTGTTTATCTGGATTACTCTATTGCCTCGCCCTTGGATAACGTTCGCCATGGATCGATCTCGCCTGTATTACGGACTACTCTTGTGTCTTGCCCGCATATACCTGCACTGTAAAATAAAATTCTGTAAAAAAACGGAAAAAGTACTGGCAGCTCATATGGGTACTCATGTCACAGCTGACGTTATGATTCTTGGATCACGTGTCAATTAATGTGTGGTTATGAGTACATCACATAAGAAAGATTGGTGGGATCTCTAACTTGTAGAACCTTTTCTGTATTATCAACACAAGGAAGACACAAGTTGTAATAAAATAAATTTTATTAACAAAAGATAGACAAGAGTAATCAACAACTACTAAATGAATACCATGAATGAAAAAGGAATAAAGTGCATAAGATGCATAAAAAGCAAGTGATTATGTTGGGAGTTGCTATATCAGAGCTACGTTATCTGGAAAGATAAACTGTTGCTACTCTGAAACAAATAAGGTGAATAACCTTACTATGCATCAAACAAATATGTGTAAGATTTGTTATCAACTGCAATCAGCTATATAATACCTAATGTAAATTAGAAAATCATATACTGATAATATACAACAATGCCAAGGTCTCTGGAAGAGGTTTGGAAGTGATATTTACGTTCGCTGTGGTTGAGTGAGCAGTCCGGTGGCGGCGACTTCTTCCACTGGTTGCGCTGGTGGCAGTACAGTGGGGAAAGGAGCAGGAATCCGTTTCGACAGCCTTGAAGATGAAGCGCTGTAGGATGCTGATCTCCTGGAGCACCAAGGGTCCTAAGATCTGGAACACGCAGATGTGGCCCTGGAGTAGGTGCTGAAGGTCCTTAGCTTGGAACACGCAAGCAAAAGTACCTGAAGTGAAGGTTTGCTCGCCGGAGCTTAACCTTGTTGCAAATGTCTGTGTGTCTTCTGCCTCTCTGGGCTAGAGACTCAGAACTTGGTCAATCCGCTTTGTCTCTCTAGGATGGAGACTCAGGATGCTGCATCAGTTGTTGTCTCGCTGGACGAAGACTCTGAACGTAGATTATCTCTTTCCTCACAGGCTGGAGGCTCAGAACGTGGTCGTATCTGTTGCTGCCTCAAAAGCTGGAGACTTGGACTTGGTATCTGTTGTTGTCTCACCTTTGCAGGCCCGAGACTCAGAACTGTGAGACTCTGAACAGAACTCAGAAAGTTGTTGTTCTGTTACAGTCCTTTCCTTTGCGGGCCGCAGACTCAGAACTGGGGTTGATCTGCTATCGTCTCACCAGATGGGAGACTCAGAATGAAGGTGATCTGTTTCTGTCTCATCCCTTACAGGACTCAGACTCAGAACGTTGGTTGTCCTGTTTGTGTCTCTTAGACATGCCGGAGACTCAGAACTGTCTTGCTCTGTTGCAGTCTCTTTCCTTGACAGACTGAGACTCAGAGCTGTGTATCTGTTACTGTCTCTCTGAACGGGAGACTCAGAACGTTGTTGTTCTGTTACAGTCCTTTCCTTTGTGGGTCTCAGACTCAGAACAAGGAGTGTCTTTTGGAAGGGTACCTTTATCCCTTTCCGATGAGGAGGAGATTGCAATTTGGCGCTTCTCCATTTCCATGCTGTGATTGGCTGGTTCCATCAGAGTGGGGGGACACGTGGTGGCCCACCCTTCTTTCCTCCTGTGGAATTTATTTGCATAGTCCAAACACAAAGCTAGAAAAGTGTCACTAAAGTTTTACCGGTGCATTTATCACTTTCCAAACCATAACCAGAATGCATTTGGCAATGTTACGAACACATTAAGTCCAAACATGATGGGAAAAGATTGAACTGTCATGCATGCATTCATTTGTCCATTAACAGCTAAGTTTGTGTAAGATGTTGCACTACACATTGCTGTCACAAGGAATACTTATTTCTCTGAATAAGTATAAAATGTGTGTGTTGTAGTGTGCATCAGTTTTAAGGTTTGAAAACAGTTATGAATGGATTTGGATGGATCTCCATGATCTCTCTTAGTTTCACCCACTGCTGCTGCATCTGGAGGTCCTAAGGAATTTTTATGGTCGGTCACAGGCCAAACCCTTAGGAATCAGTCTCAAGGTGGGTGAAGGGCACAAACTGCATTTTGACCAATAGGAAGTTCTGTCCTTCCCGGGCTTTGCACCAAAGGTGGTCTTCTTGTGCTCTAAGAGGTGTCTGGCTGTTGTCCTGGCATCTTTATCTGATGCCGTTGGACAGTTTGTTTATGTTAGTTCACCAAGATCCAATCAAAATGTAGCAAACCTCTGTCCAGTATTGTGGTCAGGGAGGGCCCCTGCCATAAACTGGGCCCTGGAATGTGCTGTCCCTTTGCACTCTGACTGTTACTTCGCACTTCGGACTGCATCTCCCATCCTCCACCGCACTGATTGCTTCAGTCCCCGTGACCAATCAGGCTTCCTATAAAGCCCCGGACTTTCCCAGTGCAAGTCACGGATTGTTGTATTGTTGTATTTCCATTGTTGGCGTTTCCTAGTTTCCTTGTTCCTAGTTCCTAGTTCTTTGTTCTCTCGCCTGGCTCCCCCGTTTTTCGACTGTTCGCTGCCTGCCTTTTCGGACTATCGCTTGTTATAAGGATTATTCTCTACGTCTTGCCTGTGATATTCCTGTTTGCTACCGTTCGACCCTGCCTGTACGACTATGTCTTTGCTTCGTCCCTTTAATAAAAGCTCGCAATTGGATCCGCTCGCCTCTCGTCTCTCACTCCTCGTTACAGAACAATCCGTCACAACAGGATCCAGCAGTTTTCACCCCGGACATTCATCTGATATGGACACGGACAGAATTCTTTGCAGAATCAAGCAAGGACCACACACACTCGAACAATATACCCGTGAGTTTCTGGCCATAGCAAATTATTCCACCCTCCCGGACTGTATAATTATAGAGGTTTTCTGCGATGGTGTAAATCAGCCTTTATGGGCGAGGCTGAGACGCGAGGGTCCGCGTTCATCACTCGCGGAATTTATGAACTTTGCCTTATTGTGTGTGGGCTCGCCGTGTACTGTGGGGATCGCGAAGGAGGAACGCGACAACGCGGACATGGCAGCTGCGCATCCCTCTCGCAGATTGGCGGTAACGCCGGATCACGACGCCACAAACAAGTTTTCCGCCTGGATCACTCGTGAAATGGCGGCCGTGTCGGAGCGTGCCCTAGCTATGGCGGTGTCAGCAGAGTCCGTGCACAAGATGGCGGCCGCGCCGCTGTGCACTCGCGAAATGACGGCAACGGAGGAGCCCGTGCACAAGATGGCGGCGACTGCGATGCCCATTCGCAAGATGACGGCGGCGCCAGTGCGCGCTCACCAGATGGCGGCGACGGCGG